>NW_024430547.1:0-68150 GCF_017639785.1 Mesocricetus auratus
TTGAAGATGTCCAAAAGGAAATTAAAAGGGGCACAAAGCTGATGTGTTCTTTGTGCCATTGTCCTGGAGCAACAATCGGCTGTGATGTGAAAACATGCCACAGGACATACCACTACCACTGCGCACTCCATGATAAAGCTCAGATCCGAGAGAAACCTTCGCAAGGCATTTACATGGTTTATTGTCGAAAACACAAGAAAACTGCACATAATTCTGAAGCTGATTTAGAAGAAACTTTTAATGAACATGAACTGGAGCCGTCATCTCCAAAGACTAAGAAGAAAGGTCGCAAAGGAAGACCAAGAAAAACTAATTTTAAAGGGTTGGCAGGAGATACCAGATCTACATCCTCCCATGGAACAGACGAAATGGAAAGTAGTTCCTACCGAGATAGGTCTCCACACAGGAGCAGTCCTAATGACACCAGACCTAAATGCGGATTTTGCCATGTAGGGGAGGAAGAAAATGAAGCGAGAGGGAAGTTGCATATATTTAATGCCAAGAAGGCAGCCGCACATTATAAGTGCATGTTGTTTTCTTCTGGTACTGTTCAGCTCACAACAACATCAAGAGCAGAATTTGGAGATTTTGATATTAAAACTGTACTTCAGGAGATTAAACAAGGAAAAAGGATGAAATGTACACTTTGCAGTCAGCCTGGTGCTACTATTGGATGTGAAATAAAAGCCTGTGTTAAAACCTACCATTACCACTGTGGTGTACAAGACAAAGCAAAATACATTGAAAATATGTCACGAGGAATTTACAAACTCTATTGTAAAAATCATAGCGGAAATGATGAGCGAGATGAAGAAGATGAGGAACGAGAAAGTAAAAGCCGGGCAAGAGTAGCGATTGATCAGCAACTAACCCAGCAGCAGCTTAATGGAAACTAGGTTTGTGGCACAGGAGAGAGTTAGAAATCTGAGAATAAGACATCTGTAACTCCTCTGCTTTTTTCACTCTTTTCTAAAATATTAAAGGGTTTGTAACTTTTTACTGCCCAACTCTTAGATTCTTCATGGAACTGCCTAAAAACACCTTGTTTGTTATCTGACCCTTCACTAGACCGCCCAATTTGACATTCTTGATATTACGTAGCTGTAGTCCGCAGTTTCTGGGAAGCAATGGAAACACTATTAACCCTGTGTATACTGTCAGCAGTTAAAGCAGACCTTGAATAAAGTAACTGTATTTCTGGACTGAACAGAGTTCTACTATTTAGAGTGTTTAAGTTTGTAGTGGATCCATGCTCAAAGGAAACCGGAAGCAAGTTGTACTTCAAGATGCAAACACGCCTCCGGTGGCAGCACCTGGTAACTTGTGAACTTTTTTTTCCACACTCAAGCAATGGAAACTACAAATGGAAAGAACCTTATTTTTGTCTTGGCTTTGACAGCACATGTTAAATGTTTCTTCTGGGAACCATGCTGAAGCCTTCCTATGGTCCTTTTTAGAGTTGTTCTCGCTGGCCAGCATGGACTCTGGGCAACTGGTGATGAGAAGCTCTGAGCTCTAGTGCATCTGCCCAAATTCTCTTGACAGTACACCTTTCTGTGCTGCCCAGAGAGCTTCTGGCAAAATAATGGAATCCTATCAAGATCCAAATAATGTCTGCCAGCAGCAGACTGAACCTCTTTGAGGTTAAAGAGGTTACCAGTGTGCTAAGGACTTTGAACATCACGTCTGAAGCCAGTTCCTCTCAAGTGCCCTGTTGTGTGGAATGCTTCACACAATATCAGGAGATATTAGTGTATCAGGAGATATTATGTGCTAACAGAGCAAAAAGAGAGAAAAGAAAAAAACCATCTGCGAGTAGAACAGTATTTATTTTTGATTTTGTGACCACTATTTCAGAAACTTTATTTAATGCTTTCAGCCATCGGTTTGCTTACATATTGGATAGGCGTTTGTGCCCTGCTTTCTTCTAAGGGCTCGGAAGGGTTTTCTTAATCACCAAATTTCTAGAAAGAATCTCCACTGGCGTCTCTTGCTAGTGGCACTCTTCCACTTACCTGCTGAAGCACATTTATATATTTCTTAATGGCAAAACCAAAAAACTAGTTGTGGTCTGCCTAATATTACCATAGCACCTCAGTATGAAAGGTAGGGATTCTGAGTTCTGAATTAATTAGTTAACCTACCACAATGAACCAGATTTGCAAATAAGAAACAACATACTAACTTGACTATACATTGATCTATTCTGCAGCTGGTTGAACAGCATTTTTAAATGTAACAGGTGGAAAATTACACTGTGCTTATTGACTGAATTTTTAAACTGCTAGTCCCTTAAGATCATGTTTGTTGAAGTGTGTATTTACACATTTCCTTAAATCAAGGGACTCAATGCTTGCTTTATTTAACCATGTTTTATTGTTACTTTAGAAGGAAACTAGCTTTAGTAGTGGATTGCCTTGTACGTCTTCTCCTTTCGCTCTTAATATGCCATGATGTGTATGTGATTACTTTCAAGGTTCATCATGACTTGAAGTGCAAGGACAGATCTCAGTTTGTTTACCAATCGATGTGACTTTTTCCAAAGGATCTGTACTTTATTTCCTTACAACAGCTTGAAAACATTATTTTTTAAATCTTTAAATCACTGTGTCTAGGTAATTTTTACATTGTGTGCCATAGAACTTGCCCATGGAGAAGTAGAGCTCCTTCATTTTTGGACAACTACTGTAATGATTTTTTAAAGAAAAATGGAAGGTGCCAGGGGTAATTCTGGCCAGTCAATAATTATATACAGGACTTCAAATACTCTAGCTGTCAGCTGATGGATTTGATATGTAGTAACTGTTTGACTTTGTATGGGTTTCTTCAGCCCTTTCTCTGCCACTAGCAACCAGAAAAGCACTTTACATTTTGGTTGGTTACATAGGTGGCTGACTACCTGTTTTTCTCACTGTGGTGTGATTGGCTAAATAACCTTCATTTAAAACTGAAGTCACATTTAAAACTCATGTTTGGGTGTCAACTTCCAATATTTTGATTCTTTGTTCCTGTTTTCCTTCTATGCTGAGTAAAAGTGCCTTACAATGTAAAAATTGTACAGTACTTATGTTCCCAAGTAGCATCTTCATCACCTGGCTAGCAATTACATTGTGGTATTACTATTTAGATAAATTGACCTCAGCAGTGTATTTACTGTACATCTCTTAAGTCCTTAACTGTAGTTTTAATAAGCATGACATTCTTTGGTAAATATATGGCATTTACATCAATCCCAAAAATACTGCCATTGCTGTCTAATGCGTATTTTAGCCTGAATTTTTGATGTGTCTTTTTTCTCGTTTTTCTTTGTTTTATTCTTTTTTCATTATTAATACTAAAATGTGTAATCTTTGCAAGCGTATATTGAAGATTATTCTGGAGCATTTATTGCCTTACCAGAAATGTTAGTAGGAAATGTTCTTTAGAGTAGAAGGGTAGACTTGCGTTTCTATACTTTAATAAATTCCTGGGGGGAGGGGGGAGTTTTACTTTCATCTCATTGTTTAAAAACCCACACCTGAAGTAAATTTCATTTCCAGGATCAGCAGTCTCCAACTTGAGGTGGTACTTGTTCGGTATACACTACTCAAGATACTAACAGAGTAACATGATCTAGAGATATGCTATTGAATCGAATCTATGTACTTGAACAAATGTGTGAATCTCGAATATCTCAAAGCAGAAGTGGTGTAGAATGTTGTTGCTTTTTGAAGAAGCACTGAAGTTAGACCAAGGCACAGTTTTGTTTTAACAGACATCTAAGTTCATTGTAAAGATAAGGAATGCGTCATGGGTCAAAAATCAAACATTCCTCACATGTTATGTATATTTTGTTCCTGTTATATTGGCTTTACTTTCAAAATTGTAGTTTGTAGTATTAGTTTCCTTTTATTGGTATTCTTGCATATACTATTCGTTCAATAAATGAGTTTTGAATTTCAAAAAAAAGAGAAAACAGTAAGAGAACGTAAAGAAAAAGCCAAGTAACATATAAAGTCAGACCCACCTGAATTACACCTGCCTTCTCAATGGAAACTATGAAAGTACATTATTCAGGAAAGATATCCTACAAACACTAAGGGAACAAGGATGCCAGCCCAGACTACTATATCTAGCAAATCCTTCAATTCCCATAGATGGAGAAAACAAAATATTCCATGACAAAGCCAGATTTAAACAATACGTATCCATGAATCCAGCTCTACAGAAAGTACTGGAAGGAAAACCTAGACCAATGAAGATAACTACACTCACAAAGATACAGGCAATAGATAATCCCACTTTGCCAAACACCAAAAGAAAAAGGGAGGAGAACCTACAAACAATAACTCCACTACCAATAAATCAAACACAAACAAGAATCATCAATCATTGGTCATTAATATCCCTCAATGTTAATGGTTTCAACTTGCCTATAAAAAGACACAGGCTAGCAAAATGGATATGAAGACAGAACCCATCCTTCTGCTGCATACAAGAAACATAATCTCAATGTCAAAGACTTTCCAAAGATTTTCCAATCAAACGGAAACAAGAAACAAGCAGGTGTAGCAATTGTAATATCTAACAAACTAGATTTCAAATTAAAATCAAGCAAAATACATGAAGAAGGACATATTCATCAAAGGAAAAGTCCATCAAGATGAAGTCTCAATTTTGAACATCTATGCCACAAATACAAAGGCACACACATTCCTGAAAGAAACGTTACTAAAGCTCGAATCGCACATAAAATCTCACACACTAGTATTAGGAGACTTCAACAATCCGCTCTCACTGCAGAACAGGACCTCTAGACAGAAACTTAACAAAGAAAAAAAAAGAACTAATAGAAGTTGTGACCCAACAGGGTTTAATAGACATCTATAAAACATCCCACCCAAACACAAAGGGATATGTCTCAGTGCCACATTCAACCTTCTCTAAAATTGACCACATAATAGGAAACATAGCAAACCTCCCCAGATACTAAAAAACTGGAATAACCCCATGTATCTTATCAGACCACCATGCATTACAATTAGAATTCAACAATAACAGAAGTCGCAGAAAACATACATACTCATGAAAATTGAACCATGCACAACTGCACCAACCCTGGGTAAAGGAAGAAATAAAAAAAGAAATTGAAGACTTCCTGGAATTCAATGAGACGGAAGACACAACATACCCAAACTTATGGGACAATCTGACAGCAGTGCTGAGAGGAAAGTTCATAGCACTAAGTGCCCACAGGAAGAAACTGGAGAACAGTCATTCTAGAGAATTAATAGCACAGCTGAATGCTCTAGAACAAAAAGAAGCAAACTCACCCAGGCAGAGTAGACGCCAGGAAATAATCAAATTGAGGACTGAAAACAATCAAGTTGAAATCAGGAAATATTGAAAAGAATCAAGGAAACAAAGAGGTGGTTCTTTGAGAAAACAACAAGATAGACAAACCTTTTTCCAAACTAACCAAAAGACAGAGAGCGAGCATTCTAATTAACAAAATCAGAAGTGAAAAGGGGGAAATATCAACAGACACTGAGAAAATCCAGAGAATCATCAGGGCATACTTTGAAAAATCTATACTCCACAAAATTCAAAAATTTAAAGGAAATGGACAATTTCCTGGATAGATATCATTTGCCAAACTAAAGTAATAACAGATAAACAATCTAAACAGACCTATAACCATTAATGAAATAGAAGCAGTCATCAAAAGTCTCCCAACCAAAATAAGCTCAGGCCCAGATGGCTTCAGTGCAGACTTTTACACGAAATTCAGAGAAGAGCTAATTCCAATACTCCTCAAAGTATTGCACACAATAGAAGCAGAAGTCTCACTGTCAAACTCTTTTTACCTTGATACCCATGCCACAGGAAGACACAACTAAGAAAGAGAACTATAGACCAATTTCCCTCATGAACATCGATGCAAAAATACTCAATAAGATACTAGCAAATTGGATTCAAGAACACATCAGAAAAATCATCCACCATGATCAATTAGGCTTCATTCCAGGAATGCAGGGATCGTTCAACATTAGAAAATCTATCAATGTAATGCACCATATAAACAAACTGCAAAAGAAAACCACATGATCATCTCACTAGATGCTGAAAAACCCTTTGACAGAATCCAGCACCCCGTCATGATAAAGGTCCTAGAGAGACCAGGGATAACAGTAACATACCTGAAGATAATAAAAGCAATATACAGTAAACCAACAGCTAACATTAAACTAAATGGAGAGAAACTCGAAGCAAATCCTCTAAAATCAGAACAAGACAAGACTATCCACTCTCTCCATATCTCTTCAATATTGTACTTGAAGTTCTAGCTAGTGCAATAAGACAACAAAAGGAGATCAAGAGGATACAAATAAGAAAAAAAGAAGTCAAGTTTCCACTATCTGCAGATGATATGATGGTTTACATAAGTGACCCTAAAAACTCTGCAAGGGAACTCCTAGAGCTGATAAACACCTTCAGCAAAGTGGCAGGATACAGGGTTAACTCCAAAAAATCAGTGGCCCTTAGGCATATATCCAAAAGATGCCCATTCATACAATAAGGATATTTGTTCCACTATGTTCATAGCAGCATTATTTGTAATAGCCAGAACTTGGAAGCAACCTAGATGCCCCTCAACCGAAGAGTGCATAGAGAAAATGTGGTACAGTTACACAATGGAGTACTATTCAGCAGAAAAAAAACAATGGAATCCTGATATTTGCAGGCAAATGGATGACACTAGAAGAAACCATCCTTAGCGAGGTAACCCAGTCACAAAAAGAGAAAAATGGCATATACTCCATCATATATGGATTTTAGACATAGATCTGGGGAGTGCCATCTTACAATCCCAGGGCCAGAGAGTCTGGGAAACAGAACCTTCATTCAGTGGCTGATGGAAGACGAGGCAGACTCCCACGGCTAACCACTGAGTTGAACTCAAGAAAGTCAGTATCAGAGAGGGAGGACTGATGACCAAAGGGATTAAGGCTGGGCTGGTTTAACCCTCAGAAACAGCTGACCTGACAAGGGTTACCTCTTGAATCCCAGGCTGATGGCTGGGAATCCAGCATGGGACTGATCAAGACTCCCTGAATGTGGCTGTCAGTGAGGAGTCCTAGGTAATCTATTGAGCCTTGGGCAGTAGATCAGTATTTAACCTGGGTATACAAATGGACTTTGGACTCCCATCCTACAATGAGAGACACACTCTCACCCTGAACTCTTGGGGGAGGGTCTAGGCCCTGCCCTGGATGAAATGACAGACTATGGACACCCCCATAAAGGGCGTCAACCTTCCTGGGGAAATGAGGGCATATTGGGGGTGATGGTGGGAGGGGGTGGCAGGGGGGAGGGAAAGGAAGTGGGACCTGGAATTGACATGTAATTCAAACTTGTTTCTAATTTAAATTTTAATTTAAAAATAAATACAAAAATCAGTGGTCCATTTATATACAGATGACGAAGTGGCTGAGAATGAAATCAGAGAAACATCACCCTTTATAATAGCCATGTGGGTATAATGTTAACCAAGAAAGTGAAAGACCTGTATATCAAGAACTGCGTGTCTTTAAAGAAAGATATCAAAGAGAATACAAGAAAATGGAAAGATCTCCCATGCTCTTAGATTGGTAGGATCAACATAATAAAAATGGCAATCTTTCCAAAAGCTTTCTAGAGATTCAATGCAATCCCTATCAAAATACCAGCACAATTCTTCACAGAACTTGAAAGAACAATAATCAACTTTATATGGAAAAACAGAAGGCCCAGGATAGCCATAACAACCCTATACAATAAAGGAACCTCAGGAGGCATCACCATACCGGATTTCAAGCTCTGTTATAGAGCTATAGCCCTGATAACAGCTTGGTATTGGCACAAAAATAGACAGGTAGACCAATGGAACCGAATTGAAAACGCTGATTTTTTAACCCACACCCCTATGAACACATGATTTTTGACAAAGAAGCTAAAACTATACAATGGAAAAAAAGAAAGCATCTTCAACAAATGGTGCTGGCATAACTGGGTACTGGTATGAAGAATGACTGCAGATAGATCCATGGCTATTGCCTTGTACAGACTTAAGTCAAATGGATTAAAGATCTCAATATAAATTCAACCACAGTGAAACTCTTAGAAGAAAAAGTGGGAGATTCTCTTCATCGAGTTGGTACAGGAGACCACTTCCTGAACATAACACCAGTGGCACAGACACTGAGATCGACAATTAACAAATGGGACCTCCTGAAACTAAGAAGAAAAGAAATATCTCTTCAAGTTGCTGATCAGAGAAGTCAAAACTGTATAGGCTATTGTCATTGCCCTTGGTTGACTCCCAAAGGTTGAATTCCCTGTTGCTGAAGACACCATGTACTTCAGACACAGTACTCAAAGGAATCAAGCTATCTGACCTGAATATCTTCTTCCTGAGTACTAACTTTCACAGTACCAGAAGGTGTGTGCAAGTTGCCAAAGGGAGGAAAGAAATCAGTAATCATACCCAGCTGTAATGCCTATGAACCACAACAATTTCCAGCATTGCAAGATATTCCTAAAGGTATAACAGTGGAACTCATTTCTGGCAGTAACCAACAATTCTCTCATTAGATTTAAGACCTGCTCAAAAGGAAAAGCACACCTAGTACTGAAAACCTGTGCAACCACCCAAACCAAGTGAGGCCATAGATACTAAAGGGACCAATCATTGCCACCTTACGAGACTAACATACTTCCTAGTTGTATTCTAAATACTTATGCTTATATCCACACTAAGCATAGCTCTCACCCTTTATCAAAGCTTTCTCATAGCAGTAGGAGACCATCACAGGCATCCAAGACCAGCTGCAATGCAGACAACAACCAATCACAAGATGCCTAGCCCCAACAGATACATCTACAACACACCCTCTGCAACTAAGACTCAGGGAAAATATGCAAAGAGGTGTGGAAAGATTGTAAGAGGCAGATATTTATTCAGGAAGTCTGCTTCAAGACTATGTCTGCTAAAAGTGGCAGGAAAGCTACCCTTGTGATGCTGCAACCATACTGGTGCCTAAATAAGACCCAAATGACAATGGACATGCTAACATGGAAGGAGGAAATCTCATAGGGACCCATGCCTAGAAAAGGAACTACAGGCAACTAACAACTGCTGAGAGAGAATCCCCCTTCCCCAGTTATGAACCCCTAATTGGTATTACAGTATCTAGTTTTCAGGCCTTAAATAATATACATATAGGCAACCTGCTAAATGGAGCCAATGTGTTATATCTATACATTTATTCATACTACAAATTTATTAACAATACTAACTAAAGAAAAAGAGGCCATGAGTTTGAAAGGATATAAAAGGGGCTTGGGAGAGGCTGGAGGTACAAGGAACTAGAGGGGTTGAAGATAGGAAAGGGAAGGGAAAAATGATGTAATTTTGATTTAAAAATTTTAAATAGGAAAAAAGCAACAGGCATTGAGGCTTCCATCTGAGTTCAGTTTCACAGCATGTGAGGCCGTGAGTCATCATCTGAGGGACAACCCCATTCTCTGTAAAGAGGTGAAAACACTTCTACATCATGAGCTCATACTGGGGCTAGGAGAGAAAATACCTGCTAAACTCAATCATCTTCTGGTTTTGACCCAGATATGAGCTGGATATGTTTTCCGAGTAGAAACCTTAATAAGCATTTCCCTAAATTCCAAACCCTGAGCTTTACCTGTGTTTTCCTTGAGCTACACACACACACACACACACACACACACACACACACACACACACACACAAATATTTTTCATCTGAAAATTAATTTTCCCTAGGTTGTCCTGAAGGAAGGGGAGGATGTTTACATTGTACCTTACTCAGTAAGTAGTCTTCCGTAGATATTTCTCTTCCTCAAATGGTATCCTTTTCAGTGGTATTCCAGACCTCTCCTCACTGACCCCTCCCCCATGTTTCTGGGTAAATCAGCTCAAATACAAACCCAAACCCACACACAGTGGGCACTAAAATGTTTCTAAAGTGCTCAGAAAAGCCTCACTGGATATTAACTTTAAAAGCACATACTGGTCAGACTCAGCTATTTAGACCCCTGTGAGTAATTGCTCCAAAGACAGAAGGAAGTATTCACAAAAGAATTAGGTCAAATGCAATTTCCTTCATCTCATCCCAGTTATACGTTCTTGTAGCTTTAACTGTATTTTTATTATTTTTCCAATTAATCCAAATATCCTATTACCACCAGGCTCCTCTCTCATGCATCCATTCATTTACTGAGTAGTGAGATCATGGTGCGCAGTACTTACAGCTAGATGCTATGGCTTCTGTCTTCAGAAGCTGACAGAGTGAGCCCTTTGTAACCCATCAGGCCCAGCCACCCGCACATCTGTCCCAGCAAAGCTCATAAGACTTTAAAGCCAATAAGGCTGTATCTTCCTTGTAACAGGAATAATAAAAGCCCAGAGATAAATTTTGTGGTTCAAGCTGAAGATCAGAGAAGCAAAGCAGCCAGCCACTAGCTCTAACCTCTACCTCAGGCTGAAAGGGCTGTCATGTCCTCAGTGTGACTGGAGAGTAAATCTCTGAGACTGACTACTGAATATCTTGCCTTTCTTATATACCTCTCTAGAGCTGGGATTAAAGGCATGGGATCCCAAGTGCTGAGATCTCCTTTGTGTGAGCAATTTTCCTTTTATTTTTATTTATTTATTTTTATTGTTTATTGATTTTTCAGTTTAAATTTAGATAAGAAACAAGGTTGCTTCACAAGTCAGTTCCAGGTCCCTCTCCCTTTCCCTCCCCTCCTCCCGTGCCCTCCCGCAACCCTCCCCCATTATCCCTTCATTTTCCCAGGGAGTGTGAGGCTCTCCATGGGGGCCTCCATAGTCTGTCATTTCATATAGGGCAGGGCCTAGACCCTTCCCCAAGAGTTCAGGGTGAGAGTGCACCTCACATTGTTGGATGGGAATCCAAAGTCCGTGTGTATACTCGGGATGGGTACTGATCTGCTGCCCAAGGCTCAATAGATTACCTAGACCTCCTCACTGACACCCACATTCAGGGGGTCTTGATCAGTCCCATGCTGGATTCCCAGGCTAATGCCTGGGATTCAAAAGTTAACCTTTGTCAGGTCACCTGTTTCTGGGGGTTAAACCAGCCCAGCCTTAATCCCTTTGGTCATCAGTCCTCCCTCTCTGTTACTGGCTTTCTTGAGTTCAGCTCAGTACTTACCCGAGGGAGTCTGCCTCTTCTTCCATCAGCCACTGAATGAAGTTTCTGTTTCCCAGACTCTCTGGCCATGGGATTGTAGGCTGGCACTCCCCAGATCTATGTCTAAAATTCATATATGAGAGAGTACATGACATATTTCTCTTTTTGTGACTGGGTTACCTCACTCAGGATGGTTTCTTCTAGTGTCATCCATTTGCCTGTGAATCTCAGGATTCCATTGTTTTTTCTGCTGAATAGTACTCCATTGTATAAATGTACCACATTTTCTCTATCCACTCTTTGGTTGAGGGACATCTAGGTTGCTTCCAAGTTCTGGCTATTACAAATAATGCTGCTATGAACATAGTGGAACAGACATCTTTGTTGTATGAATGGGCATCTTTTGGATATATGCCATATAGGAAAATCCCTCAAAGAAATGGAAGAAAAAAACAAACCAAAAAATGCAGGAAATGGAAGAAAAAACAAACCAAAAAAGGCAGGAAATGGAAGAAGAAACGAAGCAAAAAATGCAAGAAATGGAAGAAAAAACAAAGCAAAAAATGCAAGAATTGGAAGAAGAAACAAACCAAAAAAGGCAAGAAATGGAAGAAGAAACAAAGCAAAAAATGCAAGAAATGGTAGAAAAAACAAAGCAAAAAATGAAAAAAATGGAAGAAGAAACACACCAAAAAAGGCAGGAAATGGAAGAAAGAACAAACCAAAATATTCATAAAAGGCAACAAATGGACGAAAAGATAAACCGAAAATTGCAAGAAGCAAAGCAAACACTGCAAGGGTTGAAAACTGAAATAGAGACAATAAAAAAACACAATCTGAAGAAAGGCAGGAAATAGAATAGCTGGGCAAACCCTCAGGTACTATTGATACAAGCATTATCAACAGAATAGAAGAGATGGAAGAGAGAATCTCAAGTGTTGAAGATACACTAGGAGAAATGGATTCATCAACCAAAGGAAACCTTAAGTCCAACAAATCCTTAACACAAAACATCCAGGAAATATGGGACACCATGAAAAGACCAAACCTAAGAATAATAGGTATAGAAGAAGGAGAAGAAAACCACCTCAAAGGGGCAGAAGACATATTCAACAAAATCATAGAAGAAAGCTTTCCCAACCTTAAGAAAGACATGCCAATGAGGTACAAGAAGCTTACAGAACACCAAATACAGTGGACCACAAAAAAATCCCCTTGCCACATAATAATCAAGACCCCAAATATACAGAATAAAGAAAGAATATTAAGAGCAGCTAAGGAAAAAGGTCAAGTAACATATAGAGGCAGACCTATCAGAATTACACCTGACTTTTCCATGGAAACTCTGAAAGCCAGAAGGTCCTGGATAGATATTCTACCTACACTAAGAGACCATGGATGCCAGCCCAGACTACTATACCTGGCAAAGCTCTCAATAACTATAGACGCAGAAAACAAGATATTCCATGACAAAACTAGATTCAAGCAATACGTATCCACTAACCCAACCCTACAGAAAATTTTGGAAGGAAAACTCCAACCCAAGGAAGCTAACTACAACCAGCAATTTTCCTTTTAGACTGGTTCACTCTATGTAACCCTGGATGGCCTTGAACTCACAGAGATCCATGTGCCTTTGTCTTTTGAGTCCTGGGATTAAAGGTGTGTGGCACCAATGCTGGCTTCTATAGCTAGCTAGTGTGGGTGGTGGGATTAAAGGTGTGTATCACCACAGCCTGGTTCTATGAATGTAGATAGCTTGGCATTTTCATCTCCAGCGGCTTTATTAAATCATAAACAATATATCACCATACTTCCTTCTCCTGTTTGTGTGTCTACTCTTAGTCATAAATGTACCAACATCATCTCTCATCTTCCTGAATTTCCATGTTGCAAAGAAAGCACTATCTTATGGTCAACATGACCTCAGTGTGAATCTCTGTTCATGAACGCTTTAGATCCTGGTAAGTAATCTGTCCTCTGCATTCGTCTTGTTTCCCTCTCCTGTAACATAGGTTCAGTAATATCCACATGGCAGAATGGTTCTGAGAATGAGTAATCATACACAGCATGCTGAGTCTTGCGATTCCCAAGAGCATCAGTGGGGGTTTTCAATGATCTCAGCTCACAGGAAGAAACTTCCTCACCTTGTGACTTGGAGACCCTGATTCCCAAGTCTGCATGTGTCCATCCTGCCCTAGTTCATCTGACAGCAAGTATCGGTGAATGTTGCACTCGGACTTTCTGAGTGTTCAGCAATAATTATGTCTAAATTCTCAGTCTGACCTGAATTAATTCCTTCCAGTGCTCCCACATTTTAAGTTCCCAGGCAGAAAACACCAACAATTTCCAATCTTCCACACCTGTTTACAGTTTCTTTGCTGTTGACTATCCAACAAAAGAGTTATGGCAGCATCCTATATGCTGTTTTAGAGATGGTAGGCACCTCGTTGTTGTCAATAATGTATGGCGTGGTTTTGTGTGTGTGTGTGTCTGTCTGTCTGTCTGTCTGTCTGTCTGTCTGACTGACTGTCTAGCTCCAGTTTGTCCCTGACAGAGCTGCTTGTGACTATCCTGCTCACAATGTGATGGTTTTCCTCCTCTCCGGCCTGCCATAAGCATCAACCTGCTCCTCTGAATCTGGATGTGGTACATTTTGTCTGGTTACAGTTGTCCTGTCTTCCATGAAGAGATGCATCATTCCAGTTGTTGGCTCCTTTAGTCAATACTAGAACAGGGCCTCAATCTGCTTCTCCAGGGGTCTCAATGGTCCTCCCAAGGGGATGAACATGGAGGTAGCCTCACTAAGGAGCAATACAGAAGCAATACGGAGCACCTATGAAAAGCCCCCTCCCAGGAGAGTCCTATGTGACTTTTAGACTGAACACTGCCCTGCCACCATTGAAAGTTGTATGATCTTGTCAACCTACACCCCTTAAATAAATCAGAGATAACCCAATATCTTCTGATGCATTTTGTAACTTTTTTCAGTACTAGGAAAAAATACAAGAAGCCACACATGACAAACAAACATTATGCCTGCCTTTGAACTATATATACAGACAAAATCTTTTTAACCATTATTCTCCCAGTGGCAGATATCAGGCAGGAATTTGTGAATTTTTTCCATCTTATTTTTCTAGACTTCCATAATGAAATTTCTATTCTAAAAGTAAAATAAGATTCTCTGTACTTCTTGGTATAATCAACAAATTTTATTTGATTTTTTCTTTGTCTGAACCTCTCTTAGTGAATTACTTGGCTTTTTATTTTTTATTTGTCAGGTTAGCGCATACCTAGACATATCTCAGAAGAAGAAAACTTAATTGAGAAAATGCCTCCACAAGAATGGTCTGTAGGCCAGCTTATAGGGCATATTCTTGATTACAGATTAATGTAGCTTACTGAGGATGGTGCCACCTGTGACTAGATGTTCCTGGATGATATTAAAAAGCAGACTGAGCTAGCCATGATGACCAGGTTAGCAAAGAGTGTTCCTCTCAAGCTTCTGCTTGATTTCCTGCCTCCAGGTTCCTACATTGAATTCCTGCCTCAACTTCTCTTCAATTTCTTTACCAAGTTTCCTTTAGTCAGTTTCATTACAGCAAAAAAAAAACTAAGACAGAGTCTAACATTACTTTGAACTTGGCTTTTTTCAGTCAGTATGCTGATCTCAAGAGCCACCCAAATGTCAGTAGTTTGTTGTTGAGTATTTTCAATTACTTATGAGATGTCACCTATGTATACGAACTTTTTATTTGACTATTCAGAAGTAGAAAGACATTTGCCTCATTTCCAAAGCTACTGTAATCTTTTGTTTACACATTTTCTATTATTATTATTATTTATAACTCATGCACATTTGTATGGTTTGATCGAATTTGTGAGATCTGTATAGATAGTGGAGAATGAGTAAACCAATGTGATTACCGTAACTATCACTCAATCATCTTTATGATTAGATGCAAAACATATTACATATTATTGCTGACTTCACTATACTTAAAATGCAGTAGAACTTAAATGCACTCTTCTTTTCTCCCTGAAGCTTTGTGCCATTTTACCAGAAACTTCCTGTTTGTTCCCTCTCTACTTCCCACTCTATTCTCTGCTTCTGTGAGTTCAACTTTATTATATTTCATATGTAAGATCATAGTGCTATTTGTCTTTATATGCCAGACTAATTTGACTTAACATTTTTCTAAATAAATGTTTGAATGCATTCCGTTTACTGTATTGTAAATGTATGCTTAATTATTTGAGAAAATTAAAGAGATGTCTCAAGTGGCTATATAGTTTCATGGAAGAGACAGGCTACCCTTACTCTGTAACCCTCTTACTTGGACAACAGTGACTTCTTCACATTCCTAAGAAAGATGAAAATCTCTCTATAGTTTAACTGATACTGCATTTCCTACAACTCTGATTCCTAGAGCCCTAGAATACCATCCTTCTTTAGGTGGATGACAGATGGAGAGCTATTCAGACTTCTTTAAGTCTATCTAATTTTCCTACCCCTTCAAGAATGAGTGAAAGAAAGAAAGAAAGAAAGGAAGGAAGGAAGAAAGGAAGGAGGAAGAGAGGGAGGGAAGGAGGAAGGGAAGGAATGAAGGAAGGAACGAACAAACGAACGAACGAACAAAAGATCATCTATAATTCAAGCTATATCTGACCTGAAAACCTCTTTCTACAGTCTAGCTTCTACGGTTTCAGAAATTTCTATGCAACTTACCAGGTGGGCTAGACAACTGTAATATCTGTGAACAACAAAAATTACTAGCATGGCAAGAAAGGCATAAACGTGCAAGAAGTGGCACTTACATGATGATAGCAACCACCAACTATCTAATGGAACGTAAGGCCTGGTCAACAGGAGGGAAATCAGTACTGGCACTGGGCAACTAGCCACCTTCCTGGGGCTAATGAGGTCATGGGCCTTAGAAAAGAATCTATTTCTGCCCTTCAAATCTCAGGGAACCTTGTGGAAAAGGAGGCAGAAAAGAAATGCAGCAGTCAGAGGGGATGGAGGACAACAAGAAAACAAGGCCCTCTCAATCAGCATGAGCGAGGCTCATTTGAACTCACAGAGACTGAAGCAGCATGCACAGGGCCTGCCCATATCTGCACAAAGTCCTCTGCATACACACTATGGCTTCCAGCCTAGTGGTTTTCTGCTATGCTTGAGCATGGAGACAAGTGGGTCTCTGAACCTTGGCCCTCCCTTGGGCCCTTTTCCTTCTGTTGGTCTGTTTTGTCTGACTTTGATATGGTAGATTTCGTTTTATCTTGTTATATTTTATCTTGTTTTATTTTTAAAAGAATGACTGAATAGGGTAAAGGTTAACAATGAACTATCGTTTATATGGACTGGGAGAAGAAAAACAGTTTCCTCCAATGGAATGACACTGGGTATATCAATCACATCAGGGCAGATCTTATGTTCACTAGTAGTTGACCAACAAATAACATACTCCACAGCGATGTGCATGTGCTTTGATTTGGTTATACTTTGGTGGAGTGGGGATTTTTGTTTGTTTGGGTTTGCCTTTTTGGGTGATGTATTTCATTCTCTAGGTTTTGGGCATTATGATGTGTTGAATTTTCATTTTTTTTAGAACGAATTTAAAGTTACGTGGGTAGAGGGGAGGAAAGGGTCTGGATGAACTTGCGGGAATAGAAGAATAAGATCAAAATATATTTAAATTTTAAAACTGTTTTAAATAATAAAAAAACAAAAGTGACTGTTTCACATATTTAGGTTTAAATATATTCCTGTGCCTAACCTGGTACCAGCTTGGAAATGTAGTCTGTTGAGGCAAAGCCTTGTAATTGTAACATTTGAACTCTTTCCTGCCCCCATGCTGTCCAGAAAGAGTGTGCCTGAGACCACACTTACTTTGCTTATGATTTTTCTGGGTCCTGTTCATTACAGAACCAGTTCTGAGGTCCAAGGAGAAGTATCTGCATTTTGCTACTTATAACACAAAGCTAAAGCACACGAGGTTGGCTCCCCCCCCCACACACACACAGCAACTGGTCAACTGGTTCTGTCTTATGATGTAGGATTTTGTTGGTCCATGAAAAATTAAAAACAAAAATTCTTTGAAGGAAGAAGGAGGGGTAGGAAGGGGAAGAGGAGGAGAAGAAGGAGGAGGAGGCAGAGGAAGACTGTGCAGTACAGTGGGTAAGAAGAACCATCTAGTTGCCTATAGTACAGCAAGGGTGGTAGAGACAAGAACAAAATAGCACTTGGGAGAAGGGACACTGCTCATAGAACAGTCACATTCAGATCCTGTATGCTCTTTTCCAGTCATGGGTCGGAATAATGAATCCAATTGTAGGGCTAGACACATGGCAGTAATTTCCTCGCCAGCAAAGCTACCTCTCAATTGGGGGATCACAACACATCATTGGATTTTGAAAGTAAAACTGAATAGAAAGATTCATGCTGGAAAATGGCTTTGGGACGTTTTTCGTTCTGGCAGCATCCCAGCATGTAACTGCAAAAGCAAACTGTTTTCTCTCAGGGTCTCTGTCCCAGCACAGTATCCTCCTCTTAATCCTGTGTTCGAGAACATGTCTGCTTCTGAGGTTTAAAGCATCGAGCTATAGCCTACTGTTTTCTTCATGTTATTTCTGTTATTTTGTCAGTCGTTTCTGTCTCTTCTAATGGTGTTAACTTTTTTGCCTCATGAACTATCCTTCTGTCTCATGGGTTTATTTTTGTTGCCATGCTTAGGTATGGGTTTTGTGATTTCCTGGTAACTTACACAAGAACTTTACTTGTATGCTTTTCCATGTTCCTTTATTTTGTGTGATTTTTCCTTTCGGTGGGTCCCAAAACTTACTAGAATTCTTTTTTGTGCTTTTCATAGAATAAATTTACAGTGTTTCTTGCTGTAATTTAGGTTGACTAAATCAATATTAAGTATCGTTGGCATGTAAGTGAATTTCATTGTTATTTGATAAGCTGGCAACATTCTAAGAACGTTACAGTGATTTCTTGGTGATTTAACTTAAACGGTTGAATTCTTTTTACAGTACAACTGTTATAAATAATTATTGGCATTTCATTTTGTTTTCAGAGTGATTCTTGAACTCTGTGAATTATCTTTATTTTTTATGTTGCATCTTTAAAGAAATTGGGGCATTTATAATTAGAGAAGAGTCTCAAATCTCTTATAAATTGCTAACACAATAAAAAAAGATAGGGCTTTTCCAAACCCATTCTCACTTGTGATCAAATTCTTGTGTTCACTTCACAAAACTCCACCTTTTGGAGTTGCTTCTAGTGAACTTTATGATCAGATTGCCCTTATATGTCTTTTCTATCGCTTATTTAAAATAAATTGTGTGAATATTTTTAAAGAATCTACTGCAGACCTTTGCCAGACAACAGGAACTCCTTACTACATTCTAAATTCTATCCATTTTTATACCCACAGATAAATGTGGCTACCACTCCTCATCAAAGAAGCCTGCCTTACAACATATGGAAGCATCACAGAAAACCACAGCCGAACGCAATGCAGAGATCAACAGATGAGGGGGAGCCCAGCACCAATGGAGACATCTGCTTCACAGCTCCTGCTTCTATGACTCAGAGAACATAATGGAAGTTGGGCATAAAGATAGTAAGAGCCAGAATACCAGAAAGTCTGCTTTGAAAGTGTCTCTCCTATTCTGAAATTTGCAGGCAAATGGATAGCACTAGAAGAAACCAGCCTGAGTGAGTTAACCCAGTCACAAAAAGACAAACATGGTATGTACTCTCTCATATATGGATTTTAGACATAGATCTGGAGAGTGCCAGCATACAATCCCACAGCCAGAGAGTCTGGGAAACAAAACTTCCATTCAATGGCTGATGAAGCACAGACAGACTCCTAAAGCTAAACACTGAGCTGAACTCAAGGAACCCAGTGACAGAGAGGGAGGACTGATGAGCAAAGGGGTTAAGACTGGGCTGGTTTAACCCCCAGAAACAGCTGACCTGACAAGGGTTAGCTCTTGAATCCCAGGCTGATGCCTGGGATTCCAGCATGGGACTGATGAAGACCTCCTGAATGTGGGTGTCAATGAGGAAGCCTACACAATCTATGGGGCATGGGGTAGTAGATCAGTATTTATACCTGGCATACAAATGGACTTTGGGTGCCCATCCCACAATGAGAGATGCATTCTCATCCTGGCCTCTTGGGGGAGGGTCTAGACCTTGCCATAAATGAAATGACAGACTATGGACACCCCCATGGAGGGCCTCAATCTCCCTGGGGAAAGGAGGGGATATTTGGGGAGTTGGTGGGAGGGCGTGGGAGGAGGGGAAGGAAAGGAAGAAGGACCTGGGATTGACATGTGATGCAACTTGTTTCTAATTTAAATTTAAATTTAAAAATAAAAATTAAAAAAGAGAGATAAAGGCCAAATTTCAATCTAAAATGGCATTGATTGTATAAATTGTAAATATCCCATTTTAAATGAATCAATAATAATTTCTGAAATTGTATAAAATAAATTATCTCACTTACATGTTTTATTTCAATAGAAGCAACTAGCTGGGGCTTGTTATTTTGTTAAGCAGCTGAATGTATCTAAATACTACTATTAGCAAATGAAAAAAAATTAAAGCTAGTTGGATTAAAAAAAAAGAAGCTATGGAGATGTCTGAATCCCGCTGAATTCATCACCTTTTATCTACCAAGGTTGGTTTGAAATTTCAGCTCATTAAAATTACAGATATAATAGCGTGCATAGACACACATAATGTGTGTGTGGTTGTGTATTGTGTAGGTAGATAGTGAGGGAAGAGAGAACCAAATATAACAGGGAAGAAGAAGAAGAGAAAGAAATGTTTATTTAGGCATTGTCTGTAGCTACCTTCACACAACAACAAAGTTAGATATTTGTGACAGAAACCATTTAGGTGCAAGTACTAAAATACCATCTTTCACTTTATCAAAGCATATATATTAGTCTCTGTTCTACTTATACTCACACCTGCTTCTGTGGGAAGTCTACATCCACTAGTGTGCGTCCTCTAACCTGATTTTTCACTTTTAAAATGATTTTGACTGTCTGTGCTCATAAATTGTATAAGCATTCCAAACTGTCACAGACATATCTGGTGGTATTTTGTTGTGTGTGTATTGAATTGCTGTAAGAATGAAGCTGATAGGTAAAAGCAGAAACCATAAGAAAAACACACATGGAAAACCCCAGGAAGGAAAAATAGATAAGATCTCCAGGGTAAATGGGGCAGGGGGGTGTGTAGAAGAGAGAGAATGGGAGATAGGAACATAAGAGATCAAGAAGACCGAGTTGGGGGAGTGACAGTGGGGGAGAGCAATGAAAGAGATTTTTTGATAGAGGGAGCCATTGTGGAGTTAGGGAGAAACCTGGTGCTAGAGAATTTCTCAGGAATACACAAAGATGACCCCTGCTAAGACTCCTAGCAATAGTTGAGAGGGTATGTAAACAGGCCTTCCCCTTTAATCAGAGTATTTGCTACCCCAATTGCTATCATAGAACCTACATGCAGTAATTAATGGAAGCAGATACAGTGACCCACAGCCAAGCTGTAGGTTGAGCTCCTGGAGTTCAGTTGAAGAGAAGGAGAAGGGATCATATGACAAAGGCAGGTCAAGATCATGATGAGGAAAACCGCAGAGACAGCTAACCAGAGCTAGTGGGAGCTCATGGACTCTGAACTGGCAACTGAGGATCCTACACGGGAGGGAACTATGTCCTCTGAATGTGGGTGACAGTTATGTGGCTTGATCTGTTGGGCGGACTGGCAGTGGCACCAGGACCTAACCCAGGGGCATAAACTGGCTTTTTGGGGCCCACTCCCTATGGTGGGATACCTTGCTCAGCCTTGACACAGCGGGAAGGGTCTTGGACCTGCCTCAACTTGGTGTACTCGACTTTGTTGAAAAAAAATGCCAGGGTCTCAGGAGCTTCCTGATCTAGAAACAAAGCCAAACAAAAGCCGCTGGTCGCCGGGCGGTGGTGGCACATGCCTTTAATCCCAGCATCGTTGGATTTTGAAAGTAAAACTGAGATGGTTATAGAAAAAAAAGAAATAGAAAGATTCATGATGGAAAATGGCTTTGAGACGTTTCTCGTTCTGGCAGCATCCCAGCATGTAACGGCAAAAGCAAACTGTTTTCTCTCAGGGTTTCTGTCCCAGCACAGTATGCTCATCTTGATCCTGTGTTCCAGAACATGCCTGCTGCTGAGTTTTAAAGCATCGAGTTATAGGTACCTACTATTTGCTTCATGTTATTTTTGTTATTTTGTCAGTCATTTTTGTCTCTTCTAATGGTGTTACGTTTCTTGCCTCATGAACTATCCCTCTGTCTCATGGGTTTATTTTTGTTGCCATGCTTAGGTATGGGTTTTGTGATTTCCTGGTAACTTACACAAGAACTTTACTTGTATGCTTTTCCATGTTCCTTTATTTTGTGTGATTTTTCCTTTCGGTGGGTCCCAAAACTTACTAGAATTCTTTTTTGTGCTTTTCATAGAATAAATTTACAGTGTTTCTTGCTGTAATTTAGGTTGACTGAATCAATATTAAATATCATTGGTATGTAAGTGAATTTCATTTTTATTTGATAAGCTGGCAACATTCTAAGGATGTTACAGTGATATCTTGGTGATTTAACTTAAACGGTTGAATTCTTTTTACAATACATTGTTATATATATTTATTGGTATTTTCTTTTTGTTTTCAGAGTGATACTTGAACTCCTGTGACTCATCTTTATTTTTTATGTTGCATCTTTAAAGAAACTGGGGCATTTATAATTAGAGAAGAGTCTCAAATCTCTTATAAATTGCTAACACAATAAAAAAGATAGGGCTTTTCCAAACCCAATCTCACTTGTGATCAAATTCTTGTGTTCACTTCACAAAACTCCACCTTTTGGAGTTGCTTCTAGTGAACTTTATGATCAGATTGCCCTTATATGTCTTTTCTATCGCTTATTTAAAATAAATTGTGTGAATATTTTTAAAGAATCTACTGCAGACCTTTGCCAGACAACAGGAACTCCTTACTACATTCTAAATTCTATCCATTTTTATACCCACAGATAAATGTGGCTACCACTCCTCATCAAAGAAGCCTGCCTTACAACATATGGAAGCATCACAGAAAACCACAGCCGAACGCAATGCAGAGATCAACAGATGAGGGGGAGCCCAGCACCAATGGAGACATCTGCTTCACAGCTCCTGCTTCTATGACTCAGAGAACATAATGGAAGTTGGGCATAAAGATAGTAAGAGCCAGAATACCAGAAAGTCTGCTTTGAAAGTGTCTCTCCTATTCTGAAATTTGCAGGCAAATGGATAGCACTAGAAGAAACCAGCCTGAGTGAGTTAACCCAGTCACAAAAAGACAAACATGGTATGTACTCTCTCATATATGGATTTTAGACATAGATCTGGAGAGTGCCAGCATACAATCCCACAGCCAGAGAGTCTGGGAAACAAAACTTCCATTCAATGGCTGATGAAGCACAGACAGACTCCTAAAGCTAAACACTGAGCTGAACTCAAGGAACCCAGTGACAGAGAGGGAGGACTGATGAGCAAAGGGGTTAAGACTGGGCTGGTTTAACCCCCAGAAACAGCTGACCTGACAAGGGTTAGCTCTTGAATCCCAGGCTGATGCCTGGGATTCCAGCATGGGACTGATGAAGACCTCCTGAATGTGGGTGTCAATGAGGAAGCCTACACAATCTATGGGGCATGGGGTAGTAGATCAGTATTTATACCTGGCATACAAATGGACTTTGGGTGCCCATCCCAAAATGAGAGATGCATTCTCATCCTGGCCTCTTGGGGGAGGGTCTAGACCTTGCCATAAATGAAATGACAGACTATGGACACCCCCATGGAGGGCCTCAATCTCCCTGGGGAAAGGAGGGGATATTGGAGGAGTTGGTGGGAGTGCGTGGGAGGAGGGGAGGGAAAGGAAGAAGGACCTGGGATTGACATGTGATGCAACATTGTTTCTAATTTAAATTTAAATTTAAAAATAAAAATTAAAAAAGAGAGATAAAGGCCAAATTTCAATCTAAAATGGCATTGATTGTATAAATTGTAAATATCCCATTTTAAATGAATCAATAATAATTTCTGAAATTGTATAAAATAAATTATCTCACTTACATGTTTTATTTCAATAGAAGCAACTAGCTGGGGCTTGTTATTTTGTTAAGCAGTTGAATGTATCTAAATACTACTATTAGCAAATGAAAAAAATTAAAGGTGTGTTATTTTTTTTAAAAAATCTCTCCTAGAAATGGCTGCATAAACAAGATAGGAACAATGGCCCGTATCAATGGAAATGTTAAGGTGAAAGGGTAAATTTCATGAGGTCCCACCCAATAAAAAGACCTACAAGCAGCTAATTATTACTGGGAGGAGACTAAGCCTGTCCCAGGAATAACCCCATTAATGGCTTTCCAATGAAAGTTGGTCAGCCCTGAAACCATACATACACACAATAAAAACAGACACAACAGGTTACATTTATATATTTTGATAATGCAGAGAGACTCATATTCACACATAAGAATAATAATCAAAGGTAAAAGGCTGTTAATTTGAGAGTGGGAGAGTATAGAAGGGTTTAAGGAAGGATTACTGAGAGGTGCTGGAGGGGGAATGAAAGGGGGAAAGTAATATAGTACAGCAAGTGTGGCGTCTGGAGAATGAGAATAAAGGATAAACTCACTTTGCTTGCACTTGTTGTCAGTTACAATAAAAGAACACCTACAAGTCAATTAGGATTAGGCGAAGAAAACAGGAAAGAACAAAAAGAAAGTCGGGCCATGGGGATTCTTTAGAGACACTATAATGTACTTTAGTTATAAATCTCACAAGCATCTCAATTTATCTAACATTGTTACTGCCTGGGCTCATAATTGGCAATTGAAGCTTCAGAATGGCACTCACTTACAAGGATGGGGGATACCACATAAGTTGGGATGGGAGAAGCTCACAATATGAGTGGAAACTGGGAGGTCATCCAGAATATCTCAGTGAAGGATGTGTCTCACATTGATTTGGTCCCTTAATAACCCCCAGTCCAGCATCTATGTAAGTCTCACTTGGTCACTAGCTCTTAATAAAGCTCCTATGAGCATTTCCTAGTGGAAATAAAGGATACTCTGCCATCCTCACAAGCCCAGAAGACTCTCTGTATTCAGGACAGTCCAGAAGACTCTCCAACTCCTTTCAGAAGAACGGAAGAAAGGTAAGGATTTGTGTCAAGATAACGTTTGCTTCCAGGGTTTGTTAAGAATTTTGTTCGTTAAGGATATGTTCATGTCCTTCTGTTTCTACACTGAGAAACTGCATGCAGGGACCAGGAGACTTTCTTCAGAGAAAGGAAGGAGGTGTGAGGCTTCCCTATGAAAACAGAATGGTGGATCTCCATAAGATTACCAAGACCAAAGGCATTTCTTTTATTCTAGTTATTCAAATATGGTTGCTATGGAGAGAATGATGCATCTTACACTCATTTCAAGGTGAAAGTTGATGTGGTTGCACACTCCCTTAATTTTAGTATGTGGGAGAATAAAGGAGTATTGCATTCACTTAAATTCAGGTTGAGCTACACAGTAAGGTTGCAGCCCTGCCTGGGGCACATGAAGAGATTCTGTCTCAAAAATAAATACTTAAAAGAGAATGAGTCGAGATGACATTCAGACCTTGCTTCCCAGACTCACTGCTATAAATTTCATAGATTGTATTGTTTTGTTTGCTTTCTGATGTTATTCTCCTTTGTATATATGAAACCTGAGAAGGTGCCAGAAGAAAAATGCTAGCCCAAATTGAAATGTTTGAGGAATGTTCCTTGAGCTGACTGTTTGCAGTGATAGACAGGGTTAAGGGAAACTGAAATACACAATGAGTCACCTTAAGGTGGGCACTAGTAAGGCCCTGTGTCTACCCCTAAACACAGCCAGGGAAGAATCGGTTCCCAGAGAATTATAAGACCTAGTTGTCATTGTCAGAAAGGACGGCTTTGCATAAGAGCAAATCGGTCACCCTCTCTGTTCCAATGCCGTCTTTTAAAAGTTGAGGAAAAAATGTTAGTTCTTATCCTCTGACTGTTGAAAGACTCCAAAGAGAAAGCACCTATTGATTTCAGACCAGATGATATTTCTACAGCTAGTGTGTGTATGCGCGTGTGAGTGAGTGCTTATGTGTGGGAGCTTGTGAAGGTGTGTGTGTGTGTGTGTGTGTATATGTGTGTGTGTGTGTATGTGTGTGTGTGTATGTATGTGTGTGTGTGTGTGGTGTCCTTATACTCTAAGTCCTACACTTCTACTTCCTTTCAAAGGCTCCTCTCAAACAAAGGCTTTTCTTCCTGCAAAGGAAACACCACTAAGGATCTCCTGGGAGAAAAAGAATGGAATCCATTCATGTTGCTCACTTCACACCACACCAATTAAGTCTTCCTCTTGCTGTTTGGTTTTAATTCCACTACATCTTTTGCTGGCACTCAGACCTCACCCTCATTTCTTTGTTCTTTATGCAAGGGAACACATTCTCTATCAATATCTTCAAGCAGGGAAGACCATCTCCCTCGCCCTATGCTGCTTCATTTTTGCAGACTCCCTGGTTTAACTCACCTACATATTTTATCCTGCCACTTTCAGTCCCCAGTGACTTGCTCATTGTGATCAACTGTATATAGTGGGCTATAGGAGGACTGAAAACATTCATTAGCACCATTTCCTGTCCATGCATGGCCTATCTATGTTGCCACTACTGCCACATGTCACATGTTAGGTATACTGTGAGCCCCACTCTGGGTGACGTCTCTCCTGTTCTACTAAGCAACCTGCAAAAGGCCAATTGTGGCTTGCTGTTAAAAGATTTGACTGTTATTGGCGTTGCATGATGCATTTTGTGACTACTACACCACTGGTATTTTTGTGTGTTGTGTTCTCTGAGTCTATCCTGCCTTATTGGACATGACTTTCTGTGATTCCCAGCAGATGCTACTGAACAAGCTGCATGTGACACCATAGCTCACAATATTGGTGTTCCTCCTCTGCATCCTACCATATAATGTGGTTTCTGGCATTCTATATTGGTATTAACCTTATGATTTAAAGTTAGCATTGCTCACATCCTGTCTACTACAGCATCAAGCCATTTTTGACTTCCTTTTGAATTGTCAGTCCATCAAGAACATCAGTGAAAGCAGTATCGGTCTGTGAAGCTGACTCTCCAAGAGATCTTAGACAACATATCATAGAAGCAGAAAGATCAAGAAAGGCTTTTCTTAAGAAGCTATGGCGATGTCGGAATCCTGCTAAAGTCATCACCTTTTATGTACCAAGGTTGGTTTGAAATTTCAGCTCATTAAAATTACAGATACAATAGCATGCATAGACACACATAATGTGTGTGTGTGGTTGTGTATTGTGTATGTAGATAGTGAGGGAAGAGAGAAGAGAGAACCAAATATAACAGGGAAGAAGAAGAAGAGAAAGACATGTTTATTTATGCATTGTCTGTGGCTACCTTCACACAACAACAAAGTTCGATATTTGTGACAGAAACCATTAAGATGCAAGTACTAAAATACCATCTTTCACTTTATCAAAGCATATATATTAGTCTCTGGTCTACTTACACTCATACCTACTTCTGTGGGAAGTCTCCATCCACTAGTGTGCGTCCTCTAACCAGATTTTTCACTTTTAAAATGATTTTGACTGTCTTCATCTTTTGCATTTGCTCATAAATTGTATAATAAGCACTCCAAACTGTCACGGAGATATCTGGTGGTATTTTGTTAAGTATGTATTGAATCTATTGATTAAATTGCTGTAAGAATAAAGCTAATAGGTAAAAGTGGAAACCATAAGAAAAACACACATGGAAGACCCCAGGAATGAAAAATAGTTACGATCTCCTGGGTAAATGGGGCAGGGGTGTGTGTAGAAGAGAGAGGATGGGAGATAGGAACATGAGAGATCAAGAAGACCGAGTTGGGAGAGGGACAGAGGGGGAGAGCAATGAAAGAGATTTTTTGATAGAGGGAGCCATTGTGGAGTTAGGGAGAAACCTGGTGCTAGAGAATTTCTCAGGAATACACAAAGATGACCCCTGCTAAGACTCCTAGCAATAGCTGACAGGGTGTCTAAACAGGCCTTCCCCTTTAATCAGAGTAGTTGCTACCCCAATTGCTATCATAGAACCTATATCCAGTAATTGATGGAAGCAGATACAGTGACCCACAGCCAAGCACTAGGCTGAGCTCCTGGATTCCAGTTGGAGAGAAGGAGAAGGGATCATATGACCAAGGCAGGTCAAGATTATGATGAGGAAAACCACAGAGACAGCTGACCAGAGCTAGTGGGAGCTCATGGACTCTGAACTGGCAACTAAGGATCCTACATGGGATCGAACTAAGCCCTCTGAATGCAGGTGACAGTTATGTGGCTTGATCTGTTGGGGGGACTGGCAGTGGCACCAGGACCTAACCCAGTGACATGAACTGGCTTTTGGGGGCCCACTCCTTATGGTGGGATACCTTGCTCAGCCTTGACACAGGGGGGGTCTTGGTCCTGCCTCAACTTGATGTACCAGACTTTGTTGACTCCCCAAGGAAGATCTTACCCCCTCTGAGGAGTGGATGGGGGGAGGGAGAGGAAGAAGGGGGCCTGAAAAGGGGACAGAGGGGGAACTGGGGTTGGTATGTAAAATGAAAAATAAATCCATTTAAATAAAAAAGAATAAAGTTGAAGGCAAAATGAAAATCCAAGGAAACTGGAGATGCCAGAAACATGGACCATCTGCTGAAACTGCTACAAGTAGGGAGCACAGACAGCTCTTCAGGAAGGCTGCATTGGCTGTAATTGGAAAATCCACAAGGGCAGGCACTTTCCAGCCCTTTGAGGTGACATCACAATGCCATGTGACCTTGTTGATGGACATGAAGATGCAGGACTTAGAGTGTACACCAGTGGGTTTCCTTGTTGCTGTGGGCACATTCTTTCTTGACATTCTCCTGGTCCTCTGGTTTAGAATGAGACTGTTTACTATATACCAGTGTATGTTGGGAGTCTCCACTTTTGACTTTGTATGGGGAGTGGCAGCTAAGAAGTTAGTCTGAGTCGCAAAAGATATTTGTGGATGTTGGCTGTTGAGCAAGCTAAAACTGCAGAGATTAAAGGGGTGGGTTACTGTACCTTCAGCTGTACACAGGATTTCTGTGTTAAGTAGAATTATGACCATGCTATTCAGAATAATTTTAGGAAATGTATCTGGGTGCAAAGTTGATATGGTTTGGGTTTTTAATGGCTAAACAAGACTGACAACTTTACTGGATTAAGGAAATTCTACAAAATTACTAAGTCATACTTCTTAATGTGTCTGAGAGGGCATTGCAGATAAGTACCAAGACAGGGAGTCCAAGAAAGATTGTGGGTAGTCTCATGTAAGAAAATGGGAAGAAGGGAAAAGCTAGCACAGGCACCCAATCTTCATGTCCTGCCCTCCACTAGAGGAGCCTCTGTGCTGCACAATGTGCTCCTGTCGTGATGATTAACTGCACAAACCAGAAGCCGTAGGTTTTGTATTTGTGACTTTGTCCCTCAGTTTCTCTCCTCTTGGGACCTGGTATTAGTGCCCCAGGTGTGAGCTGTCCTTTTCTCTATTCAGTATCTGCATGTGCCTCTCCATCAAAAAACTACTTTAATACAAAAGCTTTAACTAGCAAATGAACTCTACTTAAGATAGTTTTAGAGAGACAGGAATTAGAGTATATCATCCACTCTACAACATACTCTTTTTTATTTAAATTACCTTGTTTTACATGTCAATCCCAGCTCCCTCTACCTCCCCTCATCCCCTGTCACCCAAGCACCCCCATCCCATCCACCTTCTGCTCCCCAGGGAGGGTGAGGCATGAAGCTTTTTATGGGGGATCTTCAAAATCTGTCATATCATTTGGAGTAGGGCCTAGACCCTCCCACATGTGTCTAGGCTAAGAGAGTATCCCTTTTTTTGTGGAGTGGGCTCCCAAATCTATTCATATACTAGAGATAAATACTGATCGGCTACCAGAAGCCCCATAGAGTGACCCAGACCTCCAAACTGACATTTATGTTCAGGAGATCTGGATCCAGTCATATGCTCTTTTCCCAGTTATCAGTCTGGGGTCCATGAGCTCCCCCTTGTTCAGGTCAGCTGTCTCTGTGGGTTTCTCCAACCTAGTCTTGACCCCTTTGCTCATCATGCCTCCCTCTCTGCAACTGGATTCTAGGAGTTCATCTCAGTGTTTAGCTGTGAGTGTCTGCTTCTGCTTCCATCAGCTACTGGATGAAGGCTCTAGGATGGCATAAAATGTAGTCATCAATCTCAATATCAACACAACATACTCTTAATACTTCTATATTGTTATTTTCATATCCCCCTTATAATATTACCTAGGCCTTACTCTAACTTACTATTTCATTTCTGTACAGATGAACAAGTGTAGCTCCAGCCCAAATCCTAAACTCATACAGTGAAATAAAATGTTTCTAGATGCTAACCAAAGCTATCTTGAATTCTTATAACAAAAATGTTCAACAATTTGGGCATAGACATCATCCCAAAATATACAGACTTACCTATAAAATTAATTACAATGAATCAGACCTCTCTTTATAATTAAATTATTAGTGTGTGCATGTATTCATTTATTTATTTTAATTTATTTTAATTTTACACTCTATTATCTAATCCAAATTACCTAGAAGGTGTAAAGAGAAGCCTTCCAGCCAGCCTGGTTCCAGAGCCGCATCAGTCCCAAATGAACACACTAGAGGCTATATTAATTATGAAGCTGTTGGCCTTGCTTGTTTCTTACTGGCTAGCTCTGACTTAAGTAATTACCCCATAATTGTTAATCTAAGTATTTCTCTTACCAGAGAACTTTCCGGGCTTCCTACCCCATGGCATTACATCTTGACTTTCTGTGTTTCTCCTTCCCAGAATCCTCCTGGACTCCTAGTCCCACCTATCTAGATTCCTATTGGCCAGCAGTGCTTTATTGACACAGGACTTCCCCAACAAGAAGGAATCTGATATATTCTTTCGCTCATTGAGGAAATGGCAATGCCACAATGTAGACCAATGAGATGCTTAGTGTGTAAAAGTACTTGCTGCCAAACCTTAATGACCTAAATTCAATCCCCAGGAAACAAGATTTGAGGAGAGAAGCAAATCCTTCACCTCTGGTTTCCACAAGGATTCATACATGTGCACATGCACACACACAATTTATAAATGTGAGTTTTAAACTTATATCCTTTCAAAAAATAAAAGAATACACTGTGATAAACAAAATATACAAAATCTAAGCCTTGAAAAATACAGAAAGCACACTTGTATTTAAGCACTTCTTCCCTGGGTCCTATCTAGATCACCAGACCGAGTCATCCTAACAAATATACTAGAAAAGTCCACAATTCCCTTGTGACCCTAATACATGCTATTCATTCTCCATGAATGAGGAAACCATCTCAATCATGGGAGTATCAAGATCACCTCTTTGTTTTTCTCAATACTTTTCACATAAGAAAAAATTATGGTTCATAGAGCAGTAGTGTTTGGTGCATGTAGTACCCTGAATTGAGAAGTTTGTCTCATAGAATATATGTATGTGACATAGAATAACATTGATCATTTCCATGTGATTTGAGGTTCTGAATTATACATAAGAAGAACAACTCAGACTATTGAGTCAACAAACTGTGGGTTTGAATCCGCAGTCCGGAATGCTCCAGCTCTTTGTAAGTGATTTAATTCATACAGTCATATAATATCCTTTTATTTATAGATGAATTTATTTAGAAATGCTAACAACAATATCTACATAACACATGATCTTGTGGAGAAGGGACCACATTAAGATGCTCAAATATGGTTTATGTTCTCAGGGACACTGCTGGAAGATTTGTGAACATGGATCCAACCGTCTCGTCCCACAACACAGCATCTATGCCAAAAAATGAAACTGACCAGACTGGGAATCAAGATTGCAGTCCAATCCTGGCCCTGAACTTCCTGGCCATCATTATTGCCCTGGTAGGACTGGTAGGAAACACCATCGTACTCTGGCTCCTGGGATTCCACATACACAAAAAAGTCATCTCCATCTACATCTTCAACCTGGCTAATGCAGACTCCTTCTTCCTCTGCTGCCACTTTATTGACTCACTCCTATGGGTCATTTATTTCTATGGCTTCTATGCCCACAAAGTAAGCAAATCAATCTTAGGCAATGCAGCGATCATTCCCTATATCGCAGGCCTGAGCATACTCAGTGCTATTAGCACAGAGCGCTGCCTGTCTGTGTTGTGGCCCATATGGTATCACTGCCACCGCCCAGAAAACATGTCTGCTGTCATATGTGCCCTAATCTGGGCCCTGTCTTTTCTGATGGGCATCCTTGAGTGGTGCTTCTCAGGATTCCTGAGTGAGGATCATCAACATTTGTGGAAAAATGTAAATTTTATTGTAACTGCATTTCTGATCTTTCTATTTATGCTTCTCTTCGGGAACAGTGTGGCGCTACTGGTCAGGATCCTCTGTGGTTCCAGACAGAACCCACTGACCAGGCTGTATGTTACCATCTAACTCGCAGTGATCATCTTCCTCATCTGTGGCCAACCTCTTGGGTTTTACCTGTTCCTGTTATACTGGCTTGAAGTTCATTTGCATCATCCCTTGTATCATCTTTACCGAATTACCTCTGTCCTGTCCTGTGTGAACTGCTGTGGCAACCCCATCATTTACTTCTTTGTAGGCTCCTTTAGGCAAAATAGACATCATCGGTCCCTCAAAAGGGTTCTTCAGAGGGCTTTGGAAGACTCGCCCAAAGAGGATGAATGTACAACCGCAATCTTCAGAAAACCATTGAGATGTCAGAAAGTAGAGAATGGTGAATAGTCCCTAGTCAGACATGTGTTGAGACTCAACACCACACAGACTTAACTCTTCTCTCAGAAATGCCCCAGGAACTGTAATGCTTTCAAATGATTTTTAAAATCCAATTTTCTTATAGTCAGAAATAAGAATTTCTCCAACTTTCTTGTCACTGCCAATGAGTTTCTAAAGTATCCTCTGTATATTTCTCACTGAACATGTTTCTTGCTTGCAATTTTGTGAATGGGAAAGTTCTTATTCAAATTGTAAATCTGAAACTGAGAACATAAAAGTATGCAATTTTTTTCTCTGGGCCATTTCCCAGAGAATTTTATTCTCTGTGATTCTCCAAGTCCTGGAGAAGCAAGCTTGGTACTGAAAACATCCACATCTAAGGATCACTGATATCTCCAGTCAGGACATTGGACATCAACATCCCTCAAGACTTGCTCTGTCTGTGTAAGAATTATGCAGGAAGTCAGACTTCTTAGAAGAAAATATTCTTTCTTATGTTTTGGACTAATATCAAGGCCTTCGTCCTTGAGAATGTTAAACAGAAATTTACTTCTCAATCATATTAGAAAAATATGATCAATCCATTGAATGCTGGAAAAAGAAAAAAAGTAGAATGTGAAAGTTGGAATGGACAGATGGAGCAATGGTCTGGAGTCTGTTTTAGAATAAGATATTAAGATTTGACTAAGCCATTGACATGAACTGAAGGCATCATAAGCTAAATAGAACCAAATGGTTCTATGTGTGCACTGTGAATTTAATCACCTTGAGCACATTCTCCTCTCACCACTGGTTGGCTGTCTGACTAATGTAATGCTCTTTCTCTTTTTAAACACTTTTTTATTATATATTTAAATTAGAAACAAGCTTGCTTCCCATGGCAGTCCCAGCTCCCTCTCCCTCTCCTCCACGCCTGCTTCTCCCCACCAGTTTCTCCAGCCCCCCCACCCAACTCCACTCTGTTCCCCTGGGAGGGTAAGGCCCTCCATGGGGGATCTCTAGAGTTTGCCATTTTGTTCTGGGGAGGGCAGAGTCAGAAATAAGTCTAGTGTCCCCCAAGTGTCCAGATTTAGAGAGCATCCCTCATTGTGGAATGGGCACCCAAAGTGCTTTTTTGTGCCAGGGATATATACTGATCTACTACCCAAGGCCCCATAGATTACCTGAGTCTCCTCACTGACACCCACATTCAGGGGGTCTGGATCAGTCCCATACTGGCCCCGCAGCCATCAGTTTGGGGTTCATGATCTCCCTGTAATGCTCTTTCTTTAAAATACTATGTTTTATACTAAGCACTGATACTGTCAATACGGCAATGCTGATTATTAAAATGATGAAATTTTGTTACTGTTCTTTAGGAGCATAATAAAGACTGAAGAAAAAATTGTGTGTGTTGTGTGTGTGTGTGTGTGTGTATGTTGATGATGACCAGAAAATTAGCTTCTGAACTGACAACTTCACAATTTACCTTGCTCACTTCTGTGAGCCATATTATTTTTAATATATTTTAAATTGAAATTCAATTATCAAAGAAGCATTAAGTAACTTAGAGACATATGAAGGTGGGATAAAAAACAATTCATAGTGATATTATTAACAAAGCCAAGCACCTTAGAGAATGGTAATCAGTATGTGAGTACCATCACTGATTCCATTTCAAGTGTTTTGTTGTCATGCAGAGTACCTCTTAAGATGAATTCTAAGACAGGAGCACAGAGAACAGTATCTATCATGAACTTGCAGTATTAAAAAAATGACTGGCATAAATTTTGCAAAACTGATTGTCGAAATTGTAAGCTCTGCAAGCCCAGAGAGGTCACCCAGCAGATAACTGAATAGCAAAATTCTGTTTTTTTAACCTCTTCCCAAGGACAAACTGAATGACAATGTTCCAAACAACAGGCAGATGGAACAAGAGGGAAAAGGTGAGAAATACTGGAATGACCTCTTTTCTCCAGCCAAGTCTCTCTGTGAACACTAGGTCCAAAAATGGGAACTGAAGAGATAGCATTTCTTAATTAAAATGAACACATTATTCTTAATATATTAGCACTCTCGTTATCAATGATAGTTTAAGAGCTTGTCATCAGTTATCAAAAATCTCGTCACCATTTGAACGTAACCTTGTCCCTCTTTTGAAATTTGTTGCCTACAGCACCTCATATTTACCATATAATGTTGTTACACTTAAGACAAAACAATGCATAGCCATTTCTGATATTCCGATGAGTACAAATGACCAAAAAAATGCAGGTCTGAGCCTTTAACACACTTATTCATTTTATTTCTGTAGCTTATTTGTTCATTTTAAAATGTAAATTGGGAAAATACATGACAAAATTTATAGTATATGGTCCATTTCAGTTGTGGACATGTTGATTTTATTATAATTTCATTCCTTACTTATGGATGTGGATAGTGTTAGGATAAAGCTGGAGAGGGATCCTGGGTGGGGAACTATGGTGGATTCCATGGCAGGTGAGAGTGACCAAGGCAGAGGGATAAACACCAGGCAGACAGAGCTTAAGTGAGAAGTTTTATTAGAAAGGGATGGAGGGGAAGGAAAGAGAAAAGAGGTAGAGAGACACAGAGACAGAGAGAGTGAGAGGGAGAGGGAGAGGGCAGAAGAGAAGATGGAGACAAGAAAACTCCTGTCTGCCCCCCAGGGAGCAACGGTAAATGAGAGCAGGAAGACAGTTGGAAAATGGTAGAAAAAGAAGAGAGCAGAGAGAGAAAAGATCTGGAAAAAAAGCATAGGTGGGGTCCTTTGCCAGGTGACAGGCCAGCCAGCATAATGCCTGAATCCTTACATCCCCTTTTATTATTTAAAAGGCAAAGAGTTAAGTGTGGCAGGTTAGGGAATTAAGGTGTTGAGTCATCAAGACTGCTTCCAGCTGACCTAGCAGGTGTTGACCATATTTGGAGGATGTGAGAAAGCTGGGGTGCTGCCATATCCTGGGGTAGCTGGTTGTTTCATCACAGTCCAGGCTGTATAGAACTCTCTGGTGCCTCTTAAACCTGTTTGGGTGGGACCAATTTGGCTCCCTGGAACTTACAAGAATCCTTTAAGTTTAGGAAACATAAGTTTTAGAAACATTAGCAGTAAATAGAGTATTTACATGAGCCTATCACACAATGGAGTATATGATACATACACATAGTCATATACATATGAGTATATATATATGTATGTATATACATATGGACTAAAGGATATATATTATATGATTATATATACATATATTATATATATGAGTATATATTTCATATAGCCCAGATGTGATATGTATATGATTATATATTATACTCAATGGAGCATTATTCAACCCTTGATATCCCACAATTATGATAAGTAGTGTTTTCACTTTTCATTAGATTCTAAGAAACTTTTAATTTTTCCTTGATTTTTTCTATGATTTGTTGACACTTTGAAGTTGTATTTTCAATCTCAGTGTGTTTATGTATTTTTGTACACATTCTATATAGTTTTCTTATTGTTGATTTTTAGCTTTGTTCCATTATGACATGATACTACACAAGAAATTATTTCAGTTTGGGGCTTGTTAAGACTTAGTTTGTCATTTAAACTGTTTGAAGAATAATTCATGGGCCTGGGCTTCTGAGAAGATACTCATTCTATAGAAGTCAGAAGGCATATTCCACAGAAGTATGTTAAGCCAATTTGCTCTATAGTGTAGTTTAATGCTGAGGTTCCTTTGTGACCTTTTTGTCTTGATGATCTACCTATTTGTTGGTGAGAATGGGCTACTGAAATCCTATTATTACATCTGGTCCAGTAACACCCCTTCATGTTTGTTTCATGAAAGTAAAAGCACCAATTCTCAGTATACATGTTTATAACTATTATGGCTTCTTGGTGAGCTTTCCCCTGGTTACTATACAGTATCATTCCTTACCACTTCTGGTTAAGTTTGACTTGAAGTCTACTTCGTCATATGTGGGTGCAGATACTCCATCTTGCATTCAGAACCAATTTTTTGTTCATAATAGTGACAGAGTATATAATAAAATAGATAAAATGATCAAAAAAGAAAGAAAGAATGTGAGTCAATATGTCTTTATTCAAAAATAAAGATCTTGAACTAGACTCCTTCACAGCTACTTTTAGGACCTTGAATAGCTCCTAGAGAACAAGCTCCTTTCTCTCAGGGTAACAGCCAGATGTGCCTCAGTTGCTTTCACTGCGATAAACAAATGTGCTTAGGGACCTGAGATTGCATTCTGGCTGAGCATGTTTCATCACATGGAACTGATAAATCATAATTTTTGGTTACAAAAGAATATTAAAGGCCATTTTCAAAAATAAAAGGTAATTTACAAAACCAGGACTTCACTTTGCTCACAATTATATTCCCTGTCACTTAGTTTCAGAAACATAGCAGATACTCAGCGAATAAGTGCCATTTTAATGAGTGAGTCTAGCCTTACCACTCCAAGTTAGAAAATTCTTAATAAGCATTCAAACCTCATATGCTTCTATATATCTGGCATCTCAGAGCTTATGAAGAACAGATTGCCCACTGGACTACTCCAGTCCAATATTTCACATGTATAAATGGATGAAATCCGTGTGGGTTCTACATATACCACAACTGATAAATCAACATCTGAAGGCAGAAAGGAATAGATAATGAGCAAAGTTCAACTCTCAGACAGGTAACAGACTTAGTGGCAATTTCTTCCCAAGTTGTTATTATATCTTGCTTAACAAGACATATTTTTTGTCCTCCTTTGTGATTGAGATAAATGATTTATTACACTATACTAATGTCAGTAAATTTTCTGAAACATTTAAATAGGTTACCAGGGTTTTCAGGTATTCCTTAAATGGTTATATGGGGACCAGAAAACATGAAGACTAAGCTATTCTTACAGAATTAAGCATTAGATGGGGAATGAGAGATACAGTAATCTACTGGTATAAAAACAAGTGCCTAACATCTTAGCCAGCCACTGGGATTTGCCTCAGTTAATAGGACTACTATGAGTTCCATCTTGTGAAATGGTCTTGAAATCAGAAAGTGGTTGGTTAGTACCATAAAATTTATGTCACTCTTGCACCAAGGGACATATCCTTCCAAGCTAGTCATTACTATAGCTTGCAGGACTCACAGCTGGGTGAGAGTGTTAATGACTTTCTTCCCCCAATATCATAACTAGAACCTTCTAGTGTTATGAAAGCTGAAGATCCCAAGTTGTCATCAATCTGATTTCCCCATGTCCTAGAGTAGATCATAATTAATACAAAGAGTCACAACCAATAAACATATAAAAAATAAAATAGTGCAATGTGCTTAGTTCTAAATGGAATATCTCCATCACAGCTCCTTGAGATTCAGGAATCATCAAAGAACAGGGAACAGAAAATTTTAAGAGACAGAGCTAATGGAAGCCTACAGCATAACAGTATTTGTTGGACATGACAGGACCATTTTACACATGAACTCACAGTGGCTGTGACTGTATGCTCCACCTGTGTAAAATGAAGTCAACCAAAATACCATCCAGGGTGGGCTAGGGACTCATATGTTGTCAGACTCTTGATATGGGTAATTGATGGCTTCAGGGAGAGAAAGAGCCTGTTTTCCTCAGAGATACATCCCCTGAAATGCTACCCATTTTCCAATATATTATCCAATACCCATGCACATATAGTCATCACTAGGTGGATCCAGTTTTTTTTTAAGAACACATGAAGTTAGGGGGAAAGGTGATGTGGGGATAGGTGAGGAATTAGAAGGGAATGAGGGAGGTAGATTTAATCACAAACATTATCCACAGGTATAGAGTTCTCAATAATATACATACACACATATATAATATATGTAATATATATATATGTATTAATCAGTCATCAGAGATGTTTAAGTCTTGTCACTAGACCTTTCTTATATTTTTGGTTGTGAGCCTAGCCTTTAACCGACCGAGCCATTTCTCCAGCCCCACTAGACCTTTCTTAAACAAAGTAACTGTTCTCAGAGGAAAGTTCCCAAATGTGGCAAATAATTGGTACATGCCATCTAGTGAGAAGAGTGAATAGAAATCCCTCTTTAGCCTATACAAGAATTGCATAAGATCAAACCGGTCAACATTTCAGTGTGGATGAGGGAGGAGTTCATGACTTTCACACTTATTTGCAAAACTATTGACTATTGTTAGATGCTTGGAGAGTTGGTTTTCTTTAGGAGTGTAACCTTTGGTAAGCTGACAATGCCCCCCTGGATAATCCCAAACTCATGCACATAGGGAAATCGCTAATTATTTTTACAGGAGAATACTAAGTTAGGAGTGGGGCAAGAAGGACCCAGGAGTGGTTGAATGCAAATATGATGAAAATATATTGTGTACACAGTATGAAATTCCTGAAGAATAAAAAAATTAACTTTTTAAAAAAATAAATCCCTCTTTAAGTCACATATTAGGCATCCAAAGGAGCCCTACAGAAGAATATCAGGGTTTCAAAATGACAGGGTCTAGAGAGAGTGGTTAAGATGTTATCAGAAAACTATCAGGCTTCTCAGATTAAAGTGGAGTTTGCCTGCTCAATTTTGTATGCCAGACTTTGTTGACTCTCCAAGGTGGCCTTACTTCCTTTGAGGAGTGGATGGGAGGTGGGAAGGAGAAGCAGGTGGGGGTTGGAGGGGCAGGAGAAGGGGAAGGAGGGGGAACTGGGGTTGTTGTGTAAAATGAAAAAAATTTAAAAAGTGGAGTTTGTGCACCTAGGATGCTTTCTGGATACCTTTGTTGTAGTTTTCAATAAAAGTGTTCAAAGGAAAAAAAATTCCTCATCATGATCTTGACCTGCCTTTGTCATATGATCCCTTCTCCTTCTATTCAACCTAACTCCAGGAGCTCAACCTACTACTTGGCTGTGGGTCACTGTATCTGATTCCATTTATTTATTTTTGAGACAGATCTCTTCATGTGCCCCAGGCAGGGCTGCAACCTTACTCTGTAGCCCAGCCTGACTTTAAGTGAATGCAATGCTCCTTCATCCTCCCACATACTAAGTTTAAGGGAGTGTGCAACCACATCAACTTTCACCTTGAAATGAGTGTAAGATGCATCATTCTCCCCATAGCAACCATATTGAATAACTAGAATAAAAGAAATGCCTTTGGTCTTGGTAATCTTATGGAGATCCCCCATTCTGTTTTCATAGGGAAGCCTCATGCCTCCTTCCTTTCTCTGAAGAAAGTCTCCTGGTCCCTCCATGCAGTTTCTCAGTGTAGAAACAGAAGGGCATGAACATATCCTTAACGAGCAAAATTCTTAACAAACCCTGGAAGCAAACGTTATCTTGACACAAATCCTTACCTTTCTTCCGTTCTTCTGTCAGAAGTTGGAGAGTCTTCTGGGCTGCCCTGAATAGAGAGAGTCTTCTGGGCTTGTGAGGATGCCAGAGTATCCTTTATTTCCACTAGGAAATGCTCATAGGAGCTTTATTAAGAGTTAGTGACCAAGTGAGACTTACATAGATGCTGGGCTGGGGGTTAATAAGGGACCAAATCAATGTGAGACACATCCTTCACTGAGATATGCTGGATGACTTCCCAGTTTCCACTCATATTGTGAGCTTCTCCCATCCCACCTTATGTGATATCTCCCATCCTTGTAAGTGAGTGCCATCCTGAAGCTTCAATTGCCAATTATGAGCCCAGGCAGTAACAATGTTAGGTAAATTGAGCTGCTTGTGAGATTTATAACTAAAGTACATTATAGTGTCTCTAAAGAATCCCCATGGCCCGACTTTCTTTTTTGTTATTTCCTGTCTTCTTCGCCTAATCCTAATTGACCTGTAGGTGTTCTTTTATTGTAACTGACAACAAGTGCAAGCAAAGTGAGTTTATCCTTTATTCTCATTCTCCAGATGCCACACTTGCTGTACTTACTATTGTCATTGCTCTTATTATCTCTGAATAGTAAAGTTATATTTCTGTCTTTAGTTATTCATTTTGAAAGGCTAATCAGCTGGATTCCCTTATTACAGAGAGTTCATTCAACTCATCTAGTGTATGTGCTTTTCTCAGTTCAATACATGCAATTTATTATTATCTACTTTTGCTCATTGTAGACAGTAAGGTTTATAGATGTTACCTCCTAAGGTCTGTTTTCTTGTGCCACACTTTATAGACAGATTCAACTTTTTGCCATTTAAGAATGTTTTTTAAAATTCTGTTTTAAGTACTTAGAAAACTATTCAGTGGATTTTTTTCTACAGGATATAAAACACCAATATGTGTTCTTTTCAGACTTGCATGTAGAAGCTTTAACCTCCAGTACTACAGAACCAGATGGCATTTTAAGATGGGGCCATAACGAAATGATTAAATGATGATAAATTCATGAGCATGCACATCCCAACTCAATATGCCTTTGGATTAGCATTCGGACACGCAGTCATAAAACAGGAAGGGTCACCATGTCACCTCATGAGTCACCAAGAAACCTCAGGAAAACTGTTTTTGCCAAATTCTTCCTGAGATATCTGTGCAAAGAAATCTGATAAAATAAAATCCTGTTTTTTAAGGTGCCCCCCTCAGGGAGACTTTTAGTGTGGCAGACAGTTTTTTTTTGCAGGCCTTTGAAGTTGTAGAGTGAACAAAACTAGATGATGGTGTATATACTCATGTATTTATTTACTCATCTAAATGATTCTTTTAAAATATTACATGCTTCTAATTGAAATAGAATTATATTACTTTCCCCTTTCATTCACCCTCCAGCACCTCTCAATAATACTTCCTTAAACCAGTTCTATACTCTCCCACTCTCAAATTAACAGCCTTTTATTTTTGATTATTATTCTTATGTGTGAGTATGAGTCTCTATGCATTATAAAATATATAAATGTAACCTGTTGTGTCTGTTTTTATTGTGTGTATGTATGGTTTCAGGGCTGACCAGCTTTCATTGGAAATCCATTAATGGGGTTATTCCTGGGACAGGCTTAGTCTCCTCCAGTAATAATTAGCTGCCTGTAGGTCTTTTTAGTGGGTGGGACCTCATGAAATTTACCCTTTCTCCTTAACATTTCCATTGATACGGGCCATTGTTCCTATCTTGTTTATGCAGCCATTTCTAGGAGAGACTTTTTAAAAAAATAACACACCTTTAATTTTTTTTCATTTGCTAATAGTAGTATTTAGATACATTCAACTGCTTAACAAAATAACAAGTCCCTGCTAGTTGCTTCTATTAAAAAAATCATGTAAGTGAGATAATTTATTTTATACAATTTCAGAAATTATTATTGATTCATTTAAAATGGGATATTTACAATTTATACAATCAATGCCATTTTAGATTGAAATTTGGCCTTTATCTTTCTTTTAATTTTTATTTTTAAATTTAAACTTAAATTAGAAACAATGTTGCATCACATGTCAATCCCAGGTCCCTCTTCCTTTCCCTCCCCTCCTCCCACGCACTCCCACCAACCCTCCAATACACCCTCCTTTCCCCAGGGAGATTGAGGCCCTCCATGGGGGTGTCCATAGTCTGTCATTTCATTCAGGGCAGGGTCTAGACCCTCCCCCAAGAGGCCAGGATGAGAATGCATCTCTCATTTTGGGATGGGCACCCAAAGTCCATTTGTATGCCAGGTATAAATACTGATCTACTACCCCAGGCCCCATAGATTGCGTAGGCTTCCTCATTGACACCCACATTCAGGAGGTCTTGATCAGTCCCATGCTGGAATCCCAGGCATCAGCCTGGGATTCAAGAGCTAACCCTTGTCAGGTCAGCTGTTTCTGGGGGTTAAACCAGCCCAGTCTTAACCCCTTTGCTCATCAGTCCTCCCTCTCTGTCACTGGGTTCCTTGAGTTCAGCTCAGTGTTTAGCTTTAGGAGTCTGTCTGTGCTTCATCAGCCATTGAATGGAAGTTTTGTTTCCCAGACTCTCTGGCTGTGGGATTGTATGCTGGCACTCTCCAGATCTATGTCTAAAATCCATATATGAGAGAGTACATACCATGTTTGTCTTTTTGTGACTGGGTTAACTCACTCAGGCTGGTTTCTTCTAGTGCTATCCATTTGCCTGCAAATTTCAGAATAGGAGAGACACTTTCAAAGCAGACTTTCTGGTATTCTGGCTCTTACTATCTTTATGCCCAACTTCCATTATGTTCTCTGAGTCATAGAAGCAGGAGCTGTGAAGCAGATGTCTCCATTGGTGCTGGGCTCCCCCTCATCTGTTGATCTCTGCATTGCGTTCGGCTGTGGTTTTCTGTGATGCTTCCATATGTTGTAAGGCAGGCTTCTTTGATGAGGAGTGGTAGCCACATTTATCTGTGGGTATAAAAATGGATAGAATTTAGAATGTAGTAAGGAGTTCCTGTTGTCTGGCAAAGGTCTGCAGTAGATTCTTTAAAAATATTCACACAATTTATTTTAAATAAGCGATAGAAAAGACATATAAGGGCAATCTGATCATAAAGTTCACTAGAAGCAACTCCAAAAGGTGGAGTTTTGTGAAGTGAACACAAGAATTTGATCACAAGTGAGATTGGGTTTGGAAAAGCCCTATCTTTTTTATTGTGTTAGCAATTTATAAGAGATTTGAGACTCTTCTCTAATTATAAATGCCCCAGTTTCTTTAAAGATGCAACATAAAAAATAAAGATGAGTCACAGGAGTTCAAGTATCACTCTGAAAACAAAAAGAAAATACCAATAAATATATATAACAATGTATTGTAAAAAGAATTCAACCGTTTAAGTTAAATCACCAAGATATCACTGTAACATCCTTAGAATGTTGCCAGCTTATCAAATAAAAATGAAATTCACTTACATACCAATGATATTTAATATTGATTCAGTCAACCTAAATTACAGCAAGAAACACTGTAAATTTATTCTATGAAAAGCACAAAAAAGAATTCTAGTAAGTTTTGGGACCCACCGAAAGGAAAAATCACACAAAATAAAGGAACATGGAAAAGCATACAAGTAAAGTTCTTGTGTAAGTTACCAGGAAATCACAAAACCCATACCTAAGCATGGCAACAAAAATAAACCCATGAGACAGAGGGATAGTTCATGAGGCAAGAAACGTAACACCATTAGAAGAGACAAAAATGACTGACAAAATAACAAAAATAACATGAAGCAAATAGTAGGTACCTATAACTCGATGCTTTAAAACTCAGCAGCAGGCATGTTCTGGAACACAGGATCAAGATGAGCATACTGTGCTGGGACAGAAACCCTGAGAGAAAACAGTTTGCTTTTGCCGTTACATGCTGGGATGCTACCAGAACGAGAAACGTCTCAAAGCCATTTTCCAACATGAATCTTTCTATTTCTTTTTTTTCTATAACCATCTCAGTTTTACTTTCAAAATCCAACGATGCTGGGATTAAAGGCATGTGCCACCACCGCCTGGCGACCAGCGGCTTTTGTTTGGCTTTGTTTCTAGATCAGGAAGCTCCTGAGACCCTGGCATTTTTTTTTCAACAAAGTCGAGTACACCAAGTTGAGGCAGGTCCAAGACCCTTCCCGCTGTGTCAAGGCTGAGCAAGGTATCCCACCATAGGGAGTGGGCCCCAAAAGCCAGTTTATGCCCCTGGGTTAGGTCCTGGTGCCACTGCCAGTCCGCCCAACAGATCAAGGCACATAACTGTCACCCACATTCAGAGGACATAGTTCCCTCCCGTGTAGGATCCTCAGATGCCAGTTCAGAGTCCATGAGCTCCCACTAGCTCTGGTTAGCTGTCTCTGCGGTTTTCCTCATCATGATCTTGACCTGCCTTTGTCATACGATCCCTTCTCCTTCTCTTCAACTGAACTCCAGGAGCTCAACCTACAGCTTGGCTGTGGGTCACTGTATCTGCTTCCATTAATTACTGCATGTAGGTTCTATGATAGCAATTGGGGTAGCAAATACTCTGATTAAAGGGGAAGGCCTGTTTACATACCCTCTCAACTATTGCTAGGAGTCTTAGCAGGGGTCATCTTTGTGTATTCCTGAGAAATTCTCTAGCACCAGGTTTCTCCCTAACTCCACAATGGCTCCCTCTATCAAAAAATCTCTTTCATTGCTCTCCCCCACTGTCACTCCCCCAACTCGGTCTTCTTGATCTCTTATGTTCCTATCTCCCATTCTCTCTCTTCTACACACCCCCCTGCCCCATTTACCCTGGAGATCTTATCTATTTTTCCTTCCTGGGGTTTTCCATGTGTGTTTTTCTTATGGTTTCTGCTTTTACCTATCAGCTTCATTCTTACAGCAATTCAATACACACACAACAAAATACCACCAGATATGTCTGTGACAGTTTGGAATGCTTATACAATTTATGAGCACAGACAGTCAAAATCATTTTAAAAGTGAAAAATCAGGTTAGAGGACGCACACTAGTGGATGTAGACTTCCCACAGAAGCAGGTGTGAGTATAAGTAGAACAGAGACTAATATATATGCTTTGATAAAGTGAAAGATGGTATTTTAGTACTTGCACCTAAATGGTTTCTGTCACAAATATCTAACTTTGTTGTTGTGTGAAGGTAGCTACAGACAATGCCTAAATAAACATTTCTTTCTCTTCTTCTTCTTCCCTGTTATATTTGGTTCTCTCTTCCCTCACTATCTACCTACACAATACACAACCACACACACATTATGTGTGTCTATGCACGCTATTATATCTGTAATTTTAATGAGCTGAAATTTCAAACCAACCTTGGTAGATAAAAGGTGATGAATTCAGCGGGATTCAGACATCTCCATAGCTTCTTTTTTTTTAATCCAACTAGCTTTAATTTTTTTTCATTTGCTAATAGTAGTATTTAGATACATTCAGCTGCTTAACAAAATAACAAGCCCCAGCTAGTTGCTTCTATTGAAATAAAACATGTAAGTGAGATAATTTATTTTATACAATTTCAGAAATTATTATTGATTCATTTAAAATGGGATATTTACAATTTATACAATCAATGCCATTTTAGATTGAAATTTGGCCTTTATCTCTCTTTTTTAATTTTTATTTTTAAATTTAAATTTAAATTAGAAACAAGTTGCATCACATGTCAATCCCAGGTCCTTCTTCCTTTCCTTCCCCTCCTCCCACGCCCTCCCACCAACTCCCCCAATATCCCCTCCTTTCCCCAGGGAGATTGAGGCCCTCCATGGGGGTGTCCATAGTCTGTCATTTCATTCATGGCAAGGTCTAGACCCTCCCCCAAGAGTCCAGGATGAGAATGCATCTCTCATTGTGGGATGGGCACCCAAATTCCATTTGTATGCTAGGGATAAATACTGATGTACTACCCCAGGCCCCATAGATTGCATAGGCTTCCTCATTGACACCCACATTCAGGGGGTCTTGATCAGTCCCATGCTGGAATCCCAGGCATCAGCCTGGGATTCAAGAGCTAACCCTTGTCAGGTCAGCTGTTTCTGGGGGTTAAACCAGCCCAGTCTTAACCCCTTTGCTCATCAGTCCTCCCTCTCTGTCACTGGGTTCCTTGAGTTCAGCTCAGTGTTTAGCTTTAGGAGTCTGTCTGTGCTTCATCAGCCATTGAATGGAAGTTTTGTTTCCCAGACTCTCTGGCTGTGGGATTGTATGCTGGCACTCTCCAGATCTATGTCTAAAATCCATATATGAGAGAGTACATACCATGTTTGTCTTTTTGTGACTGGGTTAACTCACTCAGGCTGGTTTCTTCTAGTGCTATCCATTTGCCTGCAAATTTCAGAATAGGAGAGACACTTTCAAAGCAGACTTTCTGGTATTCTGGCTCTTACTATCTTTATGCCCAACTTCCATTATGTTCTCTGAGTCATAGAAGCAGGAGCTGTGAAGCAGATGTCTCCATTGGTGCTGGGCTCCCCCTCATCTGTTGATCTCTGCATTGCGTTCGGCTGTGGTTTTCTGTGATGCTTCCATATGTTGTAAGGCAGGCTTCTTTGATGAGGAGTGGTAGCCACATTTATCTGTGGGTATAAAAATGGATAGAATTTAGAATGTAGTAAGGAGTTCCTGTTGTCTGGCAAAGGTCTGCAGTAGATTCTTTAAAAATATTCACACAATTTATTTTAAATAAGCGATAGAAAAGACATATAAGGGCAATCTGATCATAAAGTTCACTAGAAGCAACTCCAAAAGGTGGAGTTTTGTGAAGTGAACACAAGAATTTGATCACAAGTGAGAATGGGTTTGGAAAAGCCCTATCTTTTTTATTGTGTTAGCAATTTATAAGAGATTTGAGACTCTTCTCTAATTATAAATGCCCCAATTTCTTTAAAGATGCAACATAAAAAATAAAGATAATTCACAGAGTTCAAGAATCACTCTGAAAACAAAATGAAATGCCAATAATTATTTATAAAGTTGTACTGTAAAAATAATTCAACCCTTTAAGTTAAATCACCAAGAAATCACTATAACGTTCTTAGAATGTTGCCAGCTTATCAAATAACAATGAAATTCACTTACATGCCAACGATACTTAATATTGATTTAGTCAACCTAAATTACAGCAAGAAACACTGTAAATTTATTCTATGAAAAGCACAAAAAAGAATTCTAGTAAGTTTTGGGACCCACCGAAAGGAAAAATCACACAAAATAAAGGAACATGGAAAAGCATACAAGTAAAGTTCTTGTGTAAGTTACCAGGAAATCACAAAACCCATACCTAAGCATGGCAACAAAAATAAACCCATGAGACAGAGGGATAGTTCATGAGGCAAGAAACGTAACACCATTAGAAGAGACAGAAACGACTGACAAAATAACAAAAATAACATGAAGAAAACAGTAGGCTATAGCTCGATGCTTTAAACCTCAGCAGCAGACATGTTCTCGAACACAGGATTAAGAGGAGGATACTGTGCTGGGACAGAGACCCTGAGAGAAAACAGTTTGCTTTTGCCGTTACATGCTGGGATGCTGCCAGAACGAAAAAACGTCTCAAAGCCATTTTCCAGCATGAATCTTTCTATTCAGTTTTACTTTCAAAATCCAATGATGTGTTGTGATCCCCCAATTGAGAGGTAGCTTTGCTGGCGAGGAAAATTACTGCCATGTGTCTAGCCCTACAATTGGATTCATTATTACGACCCATGACTGGAAAAGAGCATACAGGATCTGAATGTGACTGTTCTATGAGCAGTGTCCCTTCTCCCAAGTGCTATTTTGTTCTTGTCTCTACCACCCTTGCTGTACTATAGGCAACTAGATGGTTCTTCTTACCCACTGTACTGCACCAGTCTTCCTCTGCCTCCTCCTCCTTCTTCTCCTCCTCTTCCCCTTCCTACCCCTCCTTCTTCCTTCAAAGAATTTTTGTTTTTAATTTTTCATGGACCAACAAAATCCTACATCATAAGACAGAACCAGTTGACCAGTTGCTGTGTGTGGCGGGGAGCCAACCTCGTGTGCTTTAGCTTTGTGTTATAAGTAGCAAAATGCAGATACTTCTCCTTGGACCTCAGAACTGGTTCTGTAATGAACAAGACCCAGAAAAATCATAAGCAAAGTAAGTGTGGTCTCAGGCACACTCTTTCTGGACAGCATGGGGGCAGGAAAGAGTTCAAATGTTACAATTACAAGGCTTTGCCTCAACAGACTACATTTCCAAGCTGGTACCAGGTTAGGCACAGGAATATATTTAAACCTAAATATGTGAAACAGTCACTTTTGTTTTTTTATTATTTAAAACAGTTTTAAAATTTAAATATATTTTGATCTTATTCTTCTATTCCCGCAAGTTCATCCAGACCCTTTCCTCCCCTCTACCCACGTAACTTTAAATTCTTTCTAAAAAAAATGAAAATTCAACACATCATAATGCCCAAAACCTAGAGAATGAAATACATCACCCAAAAAGGCAAACCCAAACAAACAAAAATCCCCACTCCACCAAAGTATAACCAAATCAAAGCACATGCACATCGCTGTGGAGTATGTTATTTGTTGGTCAACTACTAGTGAACATAAGATCTGCCCTGATGTGATTGATATACCCAGTGTCATTCCATTGGAGGAAACTGTTTTTCTTCTCCCAGTCCATATAAACGATAGTTCATTGCTAACCTTTACCCTATTCAGTCATTCTTTTAAAAATAAAACAAGATAAAACATAACAATATAAAACGAAATCTACCATATCAAAGTCAGACAAAACAGACCAACAGAAGGAAAAGGGCCCAAGGGAGGGCCAAGGTTCAGAGACCCACTTGTCTCCATGCTCAAGCATAGCAGAAAACCACTAGGCTGGAAGCCATAGTGTGTATGCAGAGGACTTTGTGCAGATATGGGCAGGCCCTGTGCATGCTGCTTCAGTCTCTGTGAGTTCAAATGAGCCTCGCTCACGCTGATTGAGAGGGCCTTGTTTTCTTGTTGTCCTCCATCCCCTCTGACTGCTGCATTTCTTTTCTGCCTCCTTTTCCACAAGGTTCCCTGAGATTTGAAGGGCAGAAATAGATTCTTTTCTAAGGCCCATGACCTCATTAGCCCCAGGAAGGTGGCTAGTTGCCCAGTGCCAGTACTGATTTCCCTCCTGTTGACCAGGCCTTACGTTCCATTAGATAGTTGGTGGTTGCTATCATCATGTAAGTGCCACTTCTTGCACGTTTATGCCTTTCTTGCCATGCTAGTAATTTTTGTTGTTCACAGATATTACAGTTGTCTAGCCCACCTGGTAAGTTGCATAGAAATTTCTGAAACCGTAGAAGCTAGACTGTAGAAAGAGGTTTTCAGGTCAGATATAGCTTGAATTATAGATGATCTTTTGTTCGTTTGTTCGTTTGTTCGTTCCTTCCTTCATTCCTTCCCTTCCTCCTTCCCTCCCTCTCTTCCTCCTTCCTTTCTTCCTTCCTTCCTTTCTTTCTTTCTTTCTTTCACTCATTCTTGAAGGGGTAGGAAAATTAGATAGACTTAAAGAAGTCTGAATAGCTCTCCATCTGTCATCCACCTAAAGAAGGATGGTATTCTAGGGCTCTAGGAATCAGAGTTGTAGGAAATGCAGTATCAGTTAAACTATAGAGAGATTTTCATCTTTCTTAGGAATGTGAAGAAGTCACTGTTGTCCAAGTAAGAGGGTTACAGAGTAAGGGTAGCCTGTCTCTTCCATGAAACTATATAGCCACTCGAGACATCTCTTTAATTTTCTCAAATAATTAAGCATACATTTACAATACAGTAAACGGAATGCATTCAAACATTTATTTAGGAAAATGTTAAGTCAAATTAGTCTGGCATATAAAGACAAATAGCACTATGATCTTACATATGAAATATAATAAAGTTGAACTCACAGAAGCAGAGAATAGAGTGGGAAGTAGAGAGGGAACAAACAGGAAGTTTCTGGTAAAATGGCACAAAGCTTCAGGGAGAAAAGAAGAGTGCATTTAAGTTCTACTGCATTTTAAGTATAGTGAAGTCAGCAATAATATGTAATATGTTTTGCATCTAATCATAAAGATGATTGAGTGATAGTTACGGTAATCACATTGGTTTACTCATTCTCCACTATCTATACAGATCTCACAAATTCGATCAAACCATACAAATGTGCATGAGTTATAAATAATAATAATAATAGAAAATGTGTAAACAAAAGATTACAGTAGCTTTGGAAATGAGGCAAATGTCTTTCTACTTCTGAATAGTCAAATAAAAAGTTCGTATACATAGGTGACATCTCATAAGTAATTGAAAATACTCAACAACAAACTACTGACATTTGGGTGGCTCTTGAGATCAGCATACTGACTGAAAAAAGCCAAGTTCAAAGTAATGTTAGACTCTGTCTTAGTTTTTTTTTTGCTGTAATGAAACTGACTAAAGGAAACTTGGTAAAGAAATTGAAGAGAAGTTGAGGCAGGAATTCAATGTAGGAACCTGGAGGCAGGAAATCAAGCAGAAGCTTGAGAGGAACACTCTTTGCTAACCTGGTCATCATGGCTAGCTCAGTCTGCTTTTTAATATCATCCAGGAACATCTAGTCACAGGTGGCACCATCCTCAGTAAGCTACATTAATCTGTAATCAAGAATATGCCCTATAAGCTGGCCTACAGACCATTCTTGTGGAGGCATTTTCTCAATTAAGTTTTCTTCTTCTGAGATATGTCTAGGTATGCGCTAACCTGACAAATAAAAAATAAAAAGCCAAGTAATTCACTAAGAGAGGTTCAGACAAAGAAAAAATCAAATAAAATTTGTTGATTATACCAAGAAGTACAGAGAATCTTATTTTACTTTTAGAATAGAAATTTCATTATGGAAGTCTAGAAAAATAAGATGGAAAAAATTCACAAATTCCTGCCTGATATCTGCCACTGGGAGAATAATGGTTAAAAAGATTTTGTCTGTATATATAGTTCAAAGGCAGGCATAATGTTTGTTTGTCATGTGTGGCTTCTTGTATTTTTCCTAGTACTGAAAAAAGTTACAAAATGCATCAGAAGATATTGGGTTATCTCTGATTTATTTAAGGGGTATAGGTTGACAAGATCATACAACTTTCAATGGTGGCAGGGCAGTGTTCAGTCTAAAAGTCACATAGGACTCTCCTGGGAGGGGGCTTTTCATAGGTGCTCCGTATTGCTTCTGTATTGCTCCTTAGTGAGGCTACCTCCATGTTCATCCCCTTGGGAGGACCATTGAGACCCCTGGAGAAGCAGATTGAGGCCCTGTTCTAGTATTGACTAAAGGAGCCAACAACTGGAATGATGCATCTCTTCATGGAAGACAGGACAACTGTAACCAGACAAAATGTACCACATCCAGATTCAGAGGAGCAGGTTGATGCTTATGGCAGGCCGGAGAGGAGGAAAACCATCACATTGTGAGCAGGATAGTCACAAGCAGCTCTGTCAGGGACAAACTGGAGCTAGACAGTCAGTCAGACAGACAGACAGACAGACAGACAGAACACACACACACACAAAACCACGCCATACATTATTGACAACAACGAGGTGCCTACCATCTCTAAAACAGCATATAGGATGCTGCCATAACTCTTTTGTTGGATAGTCAACAGCAAAGAAACTGTAAACAGGTGTGGAAGATTGGAAATTGTTGGTGTTTTCTGCCTGGGAACTTAAAATGTGGGAGCACTGGAAGGAATTAATTCAGGTCAGACTGAGAATTTAGACATAATTATTGCTGAACACTCAGAAAGTCCGAGTGCAACATTCACCGATACTTGCTGTCAGATGAACTAGGGCAGGATGGACACATGCAGACTTGGGAATCAGGGTCTCCAAGTCACAAGGTGAGGAAGTTTCTTCCTGTGAGCTGAGATCATTGAAAACCCCCACTGATGCTCTTGGGAATCTCAAGACTCAGCATGCTGTGTATGATTACTCATTCTCAGAACCATTCTGCCATGTGGATATTACTGAACCTATGTTACAGGAGAGGGAAACAAGACGAATGCAGAGGACAGATTACTTACCAGGATCTAAAGCGTTCATGAACAGAGATTCACACTGAGGTCATGTTGACCATAAGATAGTGCTTTCTTTGCAACATGGAAATTCAGGAAGATGAGAGATGATGTTGGTACATTTATGACTAAGAGTAGACACACAAACAGGAGAAGGAAGTATGGTGATATATTGTTTATGATTTAATAAAGCCGCTGGAGATGAAAATGCCAAGCTATCTACATTCATAGAACCAGGCTGTGGTGATACACACCTTTAATCCCACCACCCACACTAGCTAGCTATAGAAGCCAGCATTGGTGCCACACACCTTTAATCCCAGGACTCAAAAGACACAGGCACATGGATCTCTGTGAGTTCAAGGCCATCCAGGGTTACATAGAGTGAACCAGTCTAAAAGGAAAATTGCTGGTTGTAGTTAGCTTCCTTGGGTTGGAGTTTTCCTTCCAAAATTTTCTGTAGGGTTGGGTTAGTGGATACGTATTGCTTGAATCTAGTTTTGTCATGGAATATCTTGTTTTCTGCGTCTATAGTTATTGAGAGCTTTGCCAGGTATAGTAGTCTGGGCTGGCATCCATGGTCTCTTAGTGTAGGTAGAATATCTATCCAGGACCTTCTGGCTTTCAGAGTTTCCATGGAAAAGTCAGGTGTAATTCTGATAGGTCTGCCTCTATATGTTACTTGACCTTTTTCCTTAGCTGCTCTTAATATTCTTTCTTTATTCTGTATATTTGGGGTCTTGATTATTATGTGGCAAGGGGATTTTTTGTGGTCCACTGTATTTGGTGTTCTGTAAGCTTCTTGTACCTCATTGGCATGTCTTTCTTAAGGTTGGGAAAGCTTTCTTCTATGATTTTGTTGAATATGTCTTCTGCCCCTTTCAGGTGGTTTTCTTCTCCTTCTTCTATACCTATTATTCTTAGGTTTGGTCTTTTCATGGTGTCCCATATTTCCTGGATGTTTTGTGTTAAGGATTTGTTGGACTTAAGGTTTCCTTTGGTTGATGAATCCATTTCTCCTAGTGTATCTTCAACACTTGAGATTCTCTCTTCCATCTCTTCTATTCTGTTGATAATGCTTGTATCAATAGTACCTGAGGGTTTGCCCAGCTATTCTATTTCCTGCCTTTCTTCAGATTGTGTTTTTTTATTGTCTCTATTTCAGTTTTCAACCCTTGCAGTGTTTGCTTTGCTTCTTGCAATTTTCGGTTTATCTTTTCGTCCATTTGTTGCCTTTTATGAATATTTTGGTTTGTTCTTTCTTCCATTTCCTAACTTTTTTGGTGTGTTTCTTCTTCCATTTCTTTCATTTTTTGCTTTGTTTTTTCTACCATTTCTTGCATTTTTTGCTTTGTTTCTTCTTCCATTTCTTGCCTTTTTTGGTTTGTTTCTTCTTCCAATTCTTGCATTTTTTGCTTTGTTTTTTCTTCCATTTCTTGCATTTTTTGCTTCGTTTCTTCTTCCATTTCCTGCCTTTTTTGGTTTGTTTTTTCTTCCATTTCCTGCATTTTTTGGTTTGTTTTTTTCTTCCATTTCTTTGAGGGATTTTCCTATAAGGCATATATCCAAAAGATGCCCATTCATACAACAAAGATGTCTGTTCCACTATGTTCATAGCAGCATTATTTGTAATAGCCAGAACTTGGAAGCAACCTAGATGTCCCTCAACCAAAGAGTGGATAGAGAAAATGTGGTACATTTATACAACGGAGTACTATTCAGCAGAAAAAACAATGGAATCCTGAGATTCACAGGCAAATGGATGACACTAGAAGAAACCATCCTGAGTGAGGTAACCCAGTCACAAAAAGAGAAACATGTCATGTACTCTCTCATATATGTACTTTAGACATAGATCTGGGGAGTGCCAGCCTACAATCCCATGGCCAGAGAGTCTGGGAAACAGAAACTTCATTCAGTGGCTGATGGAAGAAGAGGCAGACTCCCTCGGTTAAGTACTGAGCTGAACTCAAGAAAGCCAGTAACAGAGAGGGAGGACTGATGACCAAAGGGATTAAGGCTGGGCTGGTTTAACCCCCAGAAACAGGTGACCTGACAAAGGTTAACTTTTGAATCCCAGGCATTAGCCTGGGAATCCAGCATGGGACTGATCAAGACCCCCTGAATGTGGGTGTCAGTGAGGAGGTCTAGGTAATCTATTGAGCCTTGGGCAGCAGATCAGTACCCATCCCGAGTATACACACGGACTTTGGATTCCCATCCAACAATGTGAGGTGCACTCTCACCCTGAACTCTTGGGGAAGGGTCTAGGCCCTGCCCTATATGAAATGACAGACTATGGACACCCCCATGGAGAGCCTCACACTCCCTGGGGAAATGAGGGGATAATGGGGGAGGGTTGCGGGAGGGCACGGGAGGAGGGGAGGGAAAGGGAGAGGGACCTGGAACTGACTTGTGAAGCAACCTTGTTTCTTATCTAAATTTAAACTGAAAAATCAATAAACAATAAAAATAAATAAATAAAAATAAAAGGAAAATTGCTCACACAAAGGAGATCTCAGCACTTGGGATCCCATGCCTTTAATCCCAGCTCTAGAGAGGTATATAAGAAAGGCAAGATATTCAGTAGTCAGTCTCAGAGATTTACTCTCCAGTCACACTGAGGACATGACAGCCCTTTCAGCCTGAGGTAGAGGTTAGAGCTAGTGGCTGGCTGCTTTGCTTCTCTGATCTTCAGCTTGAACCACAAAATTTATCTCTGGGCTTTTATTATTCCTGTTACAAGGAAGATACAGCCTTATTGGCTTTAAAGTCTTATGAGCTTTGCTGGGACAGATGTGCGGGTGGCTGGGCCTGATGGGTTACAAAGGGCTCACTCTGTCAGCTTCTGAAGACAGAAGCCATAGCATCTAGCTGTAAGTACTGCGCACCATGATCTCACTACTCAGTAAATGAATGGATGCATGAGAGAGGAGCCTGGTGGTAATAGGATATTTGGATTAATTGGAAAAATAAAAATACAGTTAAAGCTACAAGAACGTATAACTGGGATGAGATGAAGGAAATTGCATTTGACCTAATTCTTTTTGTGAATACTTCCTTCTGTCTTTGGAGCAATTACTCACAGGGGTCTAAATAGCTGAGTCTGACCAGTATGTGCTTTTAAAGTTAATATCCAGTGAGGCTTTTCTGAGCACTTTAGAAACATTTTAGTGCCCACTGTGTGTGGGTTTGGGTTTGTATTTGAGCTGATTTACCCAGAAACATGGGGGAGGGGTCAGTGAGGAGAGGTCTGGAATACCACTGAAAAGGATACCATTTGAGGAAGAGAAATATCTACGGAAGACTACTTACTGAGTAAGGTACAATGTAAACATCCTCCCCTTCCTTCAGGACAACCTTAGGAAAATTAATTTTCAGATGAAAAATATTTGTGTGTGTGTGTGTGTGTGTGTGTGTGTGTGTGTGTGTGTGTGTGTAGCTCAAGGAAAACACAGGTAAAGCTCAGGGTTTGGAATTTAGGGAAATGCTTATTAAGGTTTCTACTCGGAAAACATATCCAGCTCATATCTGGGTCAAAACCAGAAGATGATTGAGTTTAGCAGGTATTTTCTCTCCTAGCCCCAGTATGAGCTCATGATGTAGAAGTGTTTTCACCTCTTTACAGAGAATGGGGTTGTCCCTCAGATGATGACTCACGGCCTCACATGCTGTGAAACTGAACTCAGATGGAAGCCTCAATGCCTGTTGCTTTTTTCCTATTTAAAATTTTTAAATCAAAATTACATCATTTTTCCCTTCCCTTTCCTATCTTCAACCCCTCTAGTTCCTTGTACCTCCAGCCTCTCCCAAGCCCCTTTTATATCCTTTCAAACTCATGGCCTCTTTTTCTTTAGTTAGTGATGTTAATAAACTTGTAGTATGAATGCATGTATAGATATAACACATTGGCTCCATTTAGCAGGTTGCCTATATGCATATTATTTAAGGCCTGAAAACTAGATACTGTAATACCAATTAGGGGTTCATAACTGGGGAAGGTGAATTCTCTCTCAGCAGTCCTTAGTTGCCTGTAGTTCCTTTTCTAGGCATGGGTCCCTATGAGATTTCCTCCTTCCATGTTAGCATGTCCGTTGTCATTTGGGTCTTATTTAGGCACCAGTATGGTTGCAGCATCACAAGGGTAGCTTTCCTGCCACTTTTAGCAGACATAGTCTTGAAGCAGACTTCCTGAATAAATATCTGCCTCTTACAATCTTTCCACACCTCTTTGCATATTTTCCCTGAGCCTTAGTTGCAGAGGTTGTGTTGTAGATGTATCTGTTGGGGCTTGGCATCTTGTGATTGGTTGTTTGTCTACATTGCAGCTGGTCTTGGATGCCTGTGATGGTCTCCTACTGCTATGAGAAAGCTTTGATAAAGGGTGAGAGCTATGCTTAGTGTGGATATAAGCATAAGTATTTAGAATACAACTAGGAAGTATGTTAGTCTAGTAAGGTGGCAATGATTGGTCCCTTTAGTATCTATGGCCTCACTTGGTTTGGGTGGTTGCACAGGTTTTCAGTACTAGGTGTGCTTTTCCTTTTGAGCAGGTCTTAAATCTAATGAGAGAATTGTTGGTTACTGCCAGAAATGAGTTCCACTATTATACCTTTAGGAATATCTTGCAATGCTGGAAATTGTTGTGGTTCATAGGCATAACAGCTGGGTATGATTACTGATTTCTTTCCTCCCTTTGGCAACTTGCACACACCTTCTGGTACTGTGAAAGTTAGTACTCAGGAAGAAGATATTCAGGTCAGATAGCTTGATTCCTTTGAGTACTGTGTCTGAAGTACATGGTGTCTTCAGCAACAGGGAATTCAACCTTTGGGAGTCAACCAAGGGCAATGACAATAGCCTATACAGTTTTGACTTCTCTGATCAGCAACTTGAAGAGATATTTCTTTTCTTCCCTGTAAAAAAAGTAATCAGAAACAAGCTTGTTTTACATGTCAATTCCAGGTTCCTCTTCATCCCCTCCTCCCCTGTCCCCCACCAGGCCTCTATGCCATCCTCTTCCTGCTTCCCAGGGAGGGTGAAGCCTTCCATGGGGGATCTTCAAAATCTGTCATATCATTTGGAGCAGGGCCTAGGCTCTGCCCCATGTGTCTAGGCTGAGAGAGTATCCTTATATGTGAGGGGGGCTCCCAAAGTCCATTTGTATACTAGGGATAAATACTGATACACTGATAGAGACTCCATAGATTGTCCAAGTCTCCTAACTGACATCCATATTCAGGATGTCTGGGTCGGTCCTATGCTGGTTTCCCAGCTATCAGTCTGGGGTTCATGAGCTCCCTTTTGTTCAAGTCAGATGTTTCTGTGGGTCTCTCCAAAATGGTCTTGACCCCTTTGCTCATCACTCCTCTCTCTCTGCAACTGGATTCCAGGAGTTTAGCTCAGTGTTTAGCTTTGGGTGTTTGGTTCTGCTTGCATTAGCTACTGGATGAAGGCTCTAGGATGGCATATAAGTTAGTCATCAATCTCATTATTGGGGAAGGGCATTTAATGTAGCCTCTCCACTATTGCTTAGATTGTTAGTTGGGATCAACCTTGTAGATCTCTGGACATTAACCTAGTGCCAGATTTCTGGTAATCCTTTACTCTATGTCTAAAATCCATATATGAGTGAGTACCTACCATGTTTGTCTTTTTGTGACTGGGTTATCTAACTCAGAAGGGTTTCTTCTAGTGCCATCCATTTACCTGCAAATTTCAAGATTCCATTGTTTTTTTCTGCTGATTAATACTCCATTGTGTAAATGTACCACAGTTTCACTACCCACTGTTCAGTTGAGGGGCATCTAGGTTGCTTACAGGTTCTGGCTATTACAAATAATGCTGCTATGAACATAGGGGAGAAGATGCCCTTGTTGTATGAATTTGCCTCTTTTGGATACATGCCTAAGAGTGGAATTGCTGGATCTTGTGGCGGATTAATTCCCATTTTCCTGAGGAATCTCCATACTGATATCCAAAGTGGCTGTACGAGTTGGCATTCCCACCAGCAGTGGGGGAGTGTTCCCCTCTCTCCACATCCTCTCCAGCATAAATTATCTTTGGGCTTTTTGATTTTAGCCATTCTGACAGGAGTAAGATGGTATCTCAAAGTTGTTTTGATTTGCATTTCCCTGATGGCTAAGGATGTTGAACACTTTCTTAAGTGTCTCTTGGCCATTTTGGCCTTCTCTATTGAGAATTCTCTATTTAGTTCTGTACCCCACCTTTTAATTGGATCCCTTGGTGTTTTGGAGACTTGCTTCTTGACTTCTTTGTAAGTTTTGGAGATCAGCCCTCTGTCAGATGTGGGGTCAGTGAATGTCTTTTCCCATTCTGTGGACTGCCTTTTTGTCTTGTTGACTGTGTCCTTTGCCTTATAGAAGCTTCTTAGTTTCAGGAGGTCCCATTTTTTAATTGTCGATCTCAGTGTCTGTGCCACTGGTGTTGTGTTCAGGAAGTGGTCTCCTGTACCAACTCGATGAAGAGAATCTCCCACTTTTTCTTCTAAGGGTTTCAGTGTGGTTGAATTTATATTGAGATCTTTAATCCATTTGACTTAAGTTTGTACAAGGCAATAGCCATGGATCTATCTGCAGTCTTCTGCATACCAGTACCCAGTTATGCCAGCACCATTTGTTGAAGATGCTTTCTTTTTTCCATTGTATAGTTTTAGCTTCTTTGTCAAAAATCATGTGTTCATAGGGGTGTGGGTTAAAATCAGCGTTTTCAATTCAGTTCCATTGGTCTACCTGTCTATTTTTGTGCCAATACCAAGCTGTTATCAGGGCTATAGCTCTATAACAGAGCTTGAAATCCGGTATGGTGATGCCTCCTGAGGTTCCTTTATTGTATAGGGTTGTTATGGCTATCCTGGGCCTTCTGTTTTTCCATATAAAGTTGATTATTGTTCTTTCAAGTTCTGTGAAGAAGTGTGCTGGTATTTTGATAGGGATTGCATTGAATCTCTAGAAAGCTTTTGGAAAGATTGCCATTTTTATTATGTTGATCCTACCAATCTAAGAGCATGGGGGATCTTTCCATTTTCTTGTATTCTCTTTGATATCTTTCTTTAAAGACACGCAGTTCTTGATATACAGGTCTTTCACTTTCTTGGTTAACATTATACCAACATGGCTATTATAAAGGGTGATGTTTCTCTGATTTCATTCTCAGCCACTTCGTCATCTGTATATAAATGGACCACTGATTTTTGTATTTATTTTTAAATTAAAATTTAAATTAGAAACAAGTTTGAATTACATGTCAATTCCAGGTCCCACTTCCTTTCCCTCCCCCCTCCCACCCCCTCCCACCAACACCCCCAATATGCCCTCATTTCCCCAGGAAGGTTGAAGCCCTTTATGGGGGTGTCCATAGTCTGTCATTTCATCCAGGGCAGGGCCTAGACCCTCCCCCAAGAGTTCAGGGTGAGAGTGTGTCTCTCATTGTAGGATGGGAGTCCAAAGTCCATTTGTATACCCAGGTTAAATACTGATCTACTGCCCAAGGCTCAATAGATTACCTAGGACTCCTCACTGACAGCCACATTCAGGGAGTCTTGATCAGTCCTATGCTGGATTCCCAGCCATCAGCTTGGGATTCAAGAGGTAACCCTTGTCAGGTCAGCTGTTTCTGGGGGTTAAACCAGCCCAGCCTTAATCCCTTTGGTCATCAGTCCTCCCTCTCTGATACTGACTTTCTTGAGTTCAGCTCAGTGGTTAGCCGTGGGAGTCTGCCTCGTCTTCCATCAGCCACTGAATGAAGGTTCTGTTTCCCAGACTCTCTGGCCCTGGGATTGTAAGATGGCACTCCCCAGATCTATGTCTAAAATCCATATATGATGGAGTATATGCCATTTTTCTCTTTTTGTGACTGGGTTACCTCGCTAAGGATGGTTTCTTCTAGTGTCATCCATTTGCCTGCAAATATCAGGATTCCATTGTTTTTTTTTTCTGCTGAATAGTACTCCATTGTGTAACTGTACCACATTTTCTCTATGCACTCTTCGGTTGAGGGGCATCTAGTTTGCTTCCAAGTTCTGGCTATTACAAATAATGCTGCTATGAACATAGTGGAACAAATATCCTTATTGTATGAATGGGCATCTTTTGGATATATGCCTAAGGGCCACTGATTTTTTGGAGTTAACCCTGTATCCTGCCACTTTGCTGAAGGTGTTTATCAGCTCTAGGAGTTCCCTTGCAGAGTTTTTAGGGTCACTTATGTAAACCATCATATCATCTGCAGATAGTGGAAACTTGACTTCTTTTTTTCTTATTTGTATCCTCTTGATCTCCTTTTGTTGTCTTATTGCACTAGCTAGAACTTCAAGTACAATATTGAAGAGATATGGAGAGAGTGGATAGTCTTGTCTTGTTCTGATTTTAGAGGATTTGCTTCGAGTTTCTCTCCATTTAGTTTAATGTTAGCTGTTGGTTTACTGTATATTGCTTTTATTATCTTCAGGTATGTTACTGTTATCCCTGGTCTCTCTAGGACCTTTATCATGACGGGGTGCTGGATTCTGTCAAAGGGTTTTTCAGCATCTAGTGAGATGATCATGTGGTTTTCTTTTGCAGTTTGTTTATATGGTGCATTACATTGATAGATTTTCTAATGTTGAACGATCCCTGCATTCCTGGAATGAAGCCTAATTGATCATGGTGGATGATTTTTCTGATGTGTTCTTGAATCCAATTTGCTAGTATCTTATTGAGTATTTTTGCATCGATGTTCATGAGGGAAATTGGTCTATAGTTCTCTTTCTTAGTTGTGTCTTCCTGTGGCATGGGTATCAAGGTAAAAACAGTTTGACAGTGAGACTTCTGTTTCTATTGTGTGCAATACTTTGAGGAGTATTGGAATTAGCTCTTCTCTGAATTTCGTGTAAAAGTCTGCACTGAAGCCATCTGGGCCTGAGCTTATTTTGGTTGGGAGACTTTTGATGACTGCTTCTATTTCATTAATGGTTATAGGTCTGTTTAGATTGTTTATCTGTTATTACTTTAGTTTGGCAAATGATATCTATCCAGGAAATTGTCCATTTCCTTTAAATTTTTGAATTTTGTGGAGTATAGATTTTTCAAAGTATGCCCTGATGATTCTCTGGATTTTCTCAGTGTCTGTTGATATTTCCCCCTTTTCACTTCTGATTTTGTTAATTAGAATGCTCGCTCTCTGTCTTTTGGTTAGTTTGGAAAAAGGTTTGTCTATCTTGTTGTTTTCTCAAAGAACCACCTCTTTGTTTCCTTGATTCTTTTCAATATTTCCTGATTTCAACTTGATTGTTTTCAGTCCTCAATTTGATTATTTCCTGGCGTCTACTCTGCCTGGGTGAGTTTGCTTCTTTTTGTTCTAGAGCATTCAGCTGTGCTATTAATTCTCTAGAATGACTGTTCTCCAGTTTCTTCCTGTGGGCACTTAGTGCTATGAACTTTCCTCTCAGCACTGCTGTCAGATTGTCCCATAAGTTTGGGTATGTTGTGTCTTCCGTCTCATTGAATTCCAGGAAGTCTTCAATTTCTTTTTTTATTTCTTCCTTTACCCAGGGTTGGTGCAGTTGTGCATGGTTCAATTTTCATGAGTATGTATGTTTTCTGCGACTTCTGTTATTGTTGAATTCTAATTGTAATGCATGGTGGTCTGATAAGATACATGGGGTTATTCCAGTTTTTTAGTATCTGGGGAGGTTTGCTATGTTTCCTATTATGTGGTCAATTTTAGAGAAGGTTGAATGTGGCACTGAGACATATCCCTTTGTGTTTGGGTGGGATGTTTTATAGATGTCTATTAAACCCTGTTGGGTCACAACTTCTATTAGTTCTTTTTTTTTCTTTGTTAAGTTTCTGTCTAGAGGTCCTGTTCTGCAGTGAGAGCGGATTGTTGAAGTCTCCTAATACTAGTGTGTGAGATTTTATGTGCGATTCGAGCTTTAGTAACGTTTCTTTCAGGAATGTGTGTGCCTTTGTATTTGTGGCATAGATGTTCAAAATTGAGACTTCATCTTGATGGACTTTTCCTTTGATGAATATGTCCTTCTTCATGTATTTTGCTTGATTTTAATTTGAAATCTAGTTTGTTAGATATTACAATTGCTACACCTGCTTGTTTCTTGTTTCCGTTTGATTGGAAAATCTTTGGAAAGTCTTTGACATTGAGATTATGTTTCTTGTATGCAGCAGAAGGATGGGTTCTGTCTTCATATCCATTTTGCTAGCCTGTGTCTTTTTATAGGCAAGTTGAAACCATTAACATTGAGGGATATTAATGACCAATGATTGATGATTCTTGTTTGTGTTTGATTTATTGGTAGTGGAGTTATTGTTTGTAGGTTCTCCTCCCTTTTTCTTTTGGTGTTTGGCAAAGTGGGATTATCTATTGCCTGTATCTTTGTGAGTGTAGTTATCTTCATTGGTCTAGGTTTTCCTTCCAGTACTTTCTGTAGAGCTGGATTCATGGATACGTATTGTTTAAATCTGGCTTTGTCATGGAATATTTTGTTTTCTCCATCTATGGGAATTGAAGGATTTGCTAGATATAGTAGTCTGGGCTGGCATCCTTGTTCCCTTAGTGTTTGTAGGATATCTTTCCTGAATAATGTACTTTCATAGTTTCCATTGAGAAGGCAGGTGTAATTCAGGTGGGTCTGACTTTATATGTTACTTGGCTTTTTCTTTACGTTCTCTTACTGTTTTCTCTTTTTTTTGAAATTCAAAACTCATTTATTGAACGAATAGTATATGCAAGAATACCAATAAAAGGAAACTAATACTACAAACTACAATTTTGAAAGTAAAGCCAATATAACAGGAACAAAATATACATAACATGTGAGGAATGTTTGATTTTTGACCCATGACGCATTCCTTATCTTTACAATGAACTTAGATGTCTGTTAAAACAAAACTGTGCCTTGGTCTAACTTCAGTGCTTCTTCAAAAAGCAACAACATTCTACACCACTTCTGCTTTGAGATATTCGAGATTCACACATTTGTTCAAGTACATAGATTCGATTCAATAGCATATCTCTAGATCATGTTACTCTGTTAGTATCTTGAGTAGTGTATACCGAACAAGTACCACCTCAAGTTGGAGACTGCTGATCCTGGAAATGAAATTTACTTCAGGTGTGGGTTTTTAAACAATGAGATGAAAGTAAAACTCCCCCCTCCCCCCAGGAATTTATTAAAGTATAGAAACGCAAGTCTACCCTTCTACTCTAAAGAACATTTCCTACTAACATTTCTGGTAAGGCAATAAATGCTCCAGAATAATCTTCAATATACGCTTGCAAAGATTACACATTTTAGTATTAATAATGAAAAAAGAATAAAACAAAGAAAAACGAGAAAAAAGACACATCAAAAATTCAGGCTAAAATACGCATTAGACAGCAATGGCAGTATTTTTGGGATTGATGTAAATGCCATATATTTACCAAAGAATGTCATGCTTATTAAAACTACAGTTAAGGACTTAAGAGATGTACAGTAAATACACTGCTGAGGTCAATTTATCTAAATAGTAATACCACAATGTAATTGCTAGCCAGGTGATGAAGATGCTACTTGGGAACATAAGTACTGTACAATTTTTACATTGTAAGGCACTTTTACTCAGCATAGAAGGAAAACAGGAACAAAGAATCAAAATATTGGAAGTTGACACCCAAACATGAGTTTTAAATGTGACTTCAGTTTTAAATGAAGGTTATTTAGCCAATCACACCACAGTGAGAAAAACAGGTAGTCAGCCACCTATGTAACCAACCAAAATGTAAAGTGCTTTTCTGGTTGCTAGTGGCAGAGAAAGGGCTGAAGAAACCCATACAAAGTCAAACAGTTACTACATATCAAATCCATCAGCTGACAGCTAGAGTATTTGAAGTCCTGTATATAATTATTGACTGGCCAGAATTACCCCTGGCACCTTCCATTTTTCTTTAAAAAATCATTACAGTAGTTGTCCAAAAATGAAGGAGCTCTACTTCTCCATGGGCAAGTTCTATGGCACACAATGTAAAAATTACCTAGACACAGTGATTTAAAGATTTAAAAAATAATGTTTTCAAGCTGTTGTAAGGAAATAAAGTACAGATCCTTTGGAAAAAGTCACATCGATTGGTAAACAAACTGAGATCTGTCCTTGCACTTCAAGTCATGATGAACCTTGAAAGTAATCACATACACATCATGGCATATTAAGAGCGAAAGGAGAAGACGTACAAGGCAATCCACTACTAAAGCTAGTTTCCTTCTAAAGTAACAATAAAACATGGTTAAATAAAGCAAGCATTGAGTCCCTTGATTTAAGGAAATGTGTAAATACACACTTCAACAAACATGATCTTAAGGGACTAGCAGTTTAAAAATTCAGTCAATAAGCACAGTGTAATTTTCCACCTGTTACATTTAAAAATGCTGTTCAACCAGCTGCAGAATAGATCAATGTATAGTCAAGTTAGTATGTTGTTTCTTATTTGCAAATCTGGTTCATTGTGGTAGGTTAACTAATTAATTCAGAACTCAGAATCCCTACCTTTCATACTGAGGTGCTATGGTAATATTAGGCAGACCACAACTAGTTTTTTGGTTTTGCCATTAAGAAATATATAAATGTGCTTCAGCAGGTAAGTGGAAGAGTGCCACTAGCAAGAGACGCCAGTGGAGATTCTTTCTAGAAATTTGGTGATTAAGAAAACCCTTCCGAGCCCTTAGAAGAAAGCAGGGCACAAACGCCTATCCAATATGTAAGCAAACCGATGGCTGAAAGCATTAAATAAAGTTTCTGAAATAGTGGTCACAAAATCAAAAATAAATACTGTTCTACTCGCAGATGGTTTTTTTCTTTTCTCTCTTTTTGCTCTGTTAGCACATAATATCTCCTGATACACTAATATCTCCTGATATTGTGTGAAGCATTCCACACAACAGGGCACTTGAGAGGAACTGGCTTCAGACGTGATGTTCAAAGTCCTTAGCACACTGGTAACCTCTTTAACCTCAAAGAGGTTCAGTCTGCTGCTGGCAGACATTATTTGGATCTTGATAGGATTCCATTATTTTGCCAGAAGCTCTCTGGGCAGCACAGAAAGGTGTACTGTCAAGAGAATTTGGGCAGATGCACTAGAGCTCAGAGCTTCTCATCACCAGTTGCCCAGAGTCCATGCTGGCCAGCGAGAACAACTCTAAAAAGGACCATAGGAAGGCTTCAGCATGGTTCCCAGAAGAAACATTTAACATGTGCTGTCAAAGCCAAGACAAAAATAAGGTTCTTTCCATTTGTAGTTTCCATTGCTTGAGTGTGGAAAAAAAAGTTCACAAGTTACCAGGTGCTGCCACCGGAGGCGTGTTTGCATCTTGAAGTACAACTTGCTTCCGGTTTCCTTTGAGCATGGATCCACTACAAACTTAAACACTCTAAATAGTAGAACTCTGTTCAGTCCAGAAATACAGTTACTTTATTCAAGGTCTGCTTTAACTGCTGACAGTATACACAGGGTTAATAGTGTTTCCATTGCTTCCCAGAAACTGCGGACTACAGCTACGTAATATCAAGAATGTCAAATTGGGCGGTCTAGTGAAGGGTCAGATAACAAACAAGGTGTTTTTAGGCAGTTCCATGAAGAATCTAAGAGTTGGGCAGTAAAAAGTTACAAACCCTTTAATATTTTAGAAAAGAGTGAAAAAAGCAGAGGAGTTACAGATGTCTTATTCTCAGATTTCTAACTCTCTCCTGTGCCACAAACCTAGTTTCCATTAAGCTGCTGCTGGGTTAGTTGCTGATCAATCGCTACTCTTGCCCGGCTTTTACTTTCTCGTTCCTCATCTTCTTCATCTCGCTCATCATTTCCGCTATGATTTTTACAATAGAGTTTGTAAATTCCTCGTGACATATTTTCAATGTATTTTGCTTTGTCTTGTACACCACAGTGGTAATGGTAGGTTTTAACACAGGCTTTTATTTCACATCCAATAGTAGCACCAGGCTGACTGCAAAGTGTACATTTCATCCTTTTTCCTTGTTTAATCTCCTGAAGTACAGTTTTAATATCAAAATCTCCAAATTCTGCTCTTGATGTTGTTGTGAGCTGAACAGTACCAGAAGAAAACAACATGCACTTATAATGTGCGGCTGCCTTCTTGGCATTAAATATATGCAACTTCCCTCTCGCTTCATTTTCTTCCTCCCCTACATGGCAAAATCCGCATTTAGGTCTGGTGTCATTAGGACTGCTCCTGTGTGGAGACCTATCTCGGTAGGAACTACTTTCCATTTCGTCTGTTCCATGGGAGGATGTAGATCTGGTATCTCCTGCCAACCCTTTAAAATTAGTTTTTCTTGGTCTTCCTTTGCGACCTTTCTTCTTAGTCTTTGGAGATGACGGCTCCAGTTCATGTTCATTAAAAGTTTCTTCTAAATCAGCTTCAGAATTATGTGCAGTTTTCTTGTGTTTTCGACAATAAACCATGTAAATGCCTTGCGAAGGTTTCTCTCGGATCTGAGCTTTATCATGGAGTGCGCAGTGGTAGTGGTATGTCCTGTGGCATGTTTTCACATCACAGCCGATTGTTGCTCCAGGACAATGGCACAAAGAACACATCAGCTTTGTGCCCCTTTTAATTTCCTTTTGGACATCTTCAATAGAAAATCCACCAAGACTCTCATTATTGGAATGTGATGACACCAAAGCAGATGAAAAAAGCATGCACTTATGATGTGCTGCCACCTTCTGGTTTTCAGATATTAGTAACTGTCCACACTCCTTGTCTCTATTTGACTTACAAAAGCCACATTTGCGCTGTCTTGTAGACCCTTTTTTCTGTTCAACTGAGCTTGACATGATTTTTAAACTGCTTATAGAATGCGACTTTAAGCCTCAAGAAATGACAGCTGAAACAATGAATGCATTTCTGGTTTTTCAAGATGCTGCGAAGCACCGACGTAGAAAATCGCCTGGACAACCAAGGAGGACATTCGAGAACCAACTCGAGAACTCATTCAATGGCTGGTATCAGCGTGGCCCACGGGCGAGCAACGGGAGGACAGCGCCCACGAGGGAGAAGAGGAAGGCGGGCGTCGGTTCTCCAGCACTGCTGAAGAGCGGAGCTCAGCCGCCTGGGGTTGTTTCCTTTCATTCCAGGAGAGACAGGCTCGCCGAGCGCCCTTACGTTGCCTCCCTCCATACGCACCTTGTTTTCTCTTTATACTGTTGGTTTGATGTTTTTTATGTCTATATATATTTTTTATTATTTTATTTTAAATTATATTTAAATTAGAAACAAGGTTGCTTCACATGTCAATTCCAGGTCCCTCTCCGTTTCCCTCCCCCTCCTTCCGTGCACTCCCCCCAACCACCCCAATAACCCCTCATCTCCCCAGGGAGGTTGTGGCCATCTATGGGGGTGTCCATAGTCTGTCATTTCATCCAGGGCAGTACCTAGACCCTCCCCCAAGAGTTCAGGGTGAGAGTGCATCTCACATTGTTGGATGGGAGTCCAAAGTCCATTTGTATACCCGGGATACATACTGATCTACTACATAAGGCTCAATAGATTTCCTGGGCCTCCTCACTGACACCCACACTCAGGGGGTCTTTATCAGTCCCATGCTGGATTCCCAGCCATCAGTCTGGGATTCAAGAGCTAGCCCTTGTCAGGTCAGCTGTTTCTGGGGTTAAACCAGCCCAGTCTTAATCGCTTTGGCCATCAGTCCTCCCTCTCTGTCACTGGTGATGGGAGGTTTCCAACCTGTAGTGGAATGGACTTGCTCACATTTCCTAGAAAATTATATTGTGTGACTTTACAGGACGCCTGTCTCCTGATACAATTGGCAATGGTAGGGCTTTACAGACTCTTGTCATCATCTGCTGTGAATGTTTCTTTTCAGAGATGGCATCTTCATATCATCTCAGTGCCTGAAAAGTTTGGGACAGTGTTTGTAAGAAGACTAAAATAAGTTAAAGCATCTGAAAGATGGTATCCTGAATGGGTGGAAAATGCCACTGCCAGAAGGCATATGCCTGCTCAATTCCAAGTGCCTGATGTGTGTGTAAGTCTCAAGAGATGTTGGCCAAGAAGATCTTCAAGATATCCCGAAATGTTAAGGAGTTTAATCCTTGGGTTAATTATTGGCCAGTATTAGATGATTGTACTCCTGATTGAGTTGCAGGATATCAGGAATTAAAAATTCCTCTGAGCTGGAATTGGAATGCCACTCTATGATAGCAGGCTGGGTACATAAACCAAACTAAATCTCCCATTATTTTTGGGAGAATGCTCAGAAACTGTCCTATTAGAGATTGAGCAGTTTATCCTACACTGTTAAAAATGCCAAACAAGAAATATATATATATATATATATATATATATATATATATATGTGTGTGTGTGTGTGTGTGTCCAACTAAGGCACAATTGCTAATATACTATCAACTACTTTCCAATTTGATATGGAAATACATTCAAGGCAGAAATTGTTATCTTGTAATGAGATTATCTATACAGAATATAGTCTAGAACTTCTACACATCCTAAGTGGTTTTGT
>NW_024430548.1:0-21778 GCF_017639785.1 Mesocricetus auratus
TCTTTAATCCAAAGGATTTGTCCAAATGATGACTGCTCAATGCAAAAACTTGGGGCGACTCAAACAATATAGTAATAGTAATTTTTAAATTAATAATTTAATAAGTACTTGCTTTTCAAATGTCAAGTTCCTTCTTGCATCCTACCAATGACACAGGAAAATGTCAGTATTAATGTCAGCATAATAAGGCCTCTAGAGAAATCCTGGCTCTACATTTACTCCTGAGACCTACGACAAATTGCTTGCTTCCTCCGCAGCTCTGTTCCCTGTAAGACGAAATTAAGAGCAAGAATCTTCAGGCGGGAGAGTTTTGTTAATTAACTTGTAGCAAGCCATCAATAACAGATGCAACCACAAACCGAAGTGCCTGTGTAGCTAGAACTGAAAATTGGTGTTCTTCACACACACAAATCAAACTTACCTTGCGGAGTGTGCGTTACCTCTGGAAAAACAGGCAAAGACCTACTTTAGAGGACCATAATAGAACTCTACATAGTTTTCACTGATCTACAGAGCTGTTTCAAGTCCTTTGCCACATGTCAGTGCAGCTAAACCACGCCCCTCATCGAGGCACAGTCCTTCATCAAGACTGTTTCCACTCACTCTCACCCCCATATACACTACATTTATCCACGCTGGACACAGATCACTGAATTTTCCAGCTAGTGTTCTTCAAAAAATGACTTTCTAAAGGGAAATCCATCCTGGTCTTCACCCTGCCTTTATTTCTTACCTCTGACTATACTGATAGTCCTCCTCCTCACAATCTTGACTTTGTTTTAACTGTCACTTTCTCCATCCAACAAGGCAACCTCCTTTGCATTCCAGAGGCTGGAAATCATTCCTTCTAGCAGCAAACAGTGTCTCTTTAATCCCAACACTCACGTGATTGCTGAGAGTCAGTATTTGACCCTACTTTCTTACTGCCCCCCTGAATGCCACTTCCTCTAAAACTTGGCACTAGCTCTGGATTACAGTGAATTTACACCTGCCCTGTTAACTTCGTCCTGTGTCCTTGATGGCCATACACTTGCCATGACATAATGCAGGAACGTGGACACCCGGACCTTGACAAGGCACGTTTGCTGGTAGTCTCTGTGGAGATACCAAATGCTTCATTGTCTCCTGAAAAAGAAACCAAAACCCGGAGACTGGCTCATGCCTGTGATCCCAGAACTCTGGAGATGAAGGCGGGGAAATCCAGCTCGGAGGCCACCTTAGGCTACCTAGAGAATTCTAGGTCAACATGAGCTACATAAGATCACGTCTTTTCAGAAAAGGTGGGAAAGTGCTCATGGAGCTGTGAACTCATACAGTGCTGCACTCGGAGGCTCCTGAAATTTGGAGTGAATGTTCTAAGATTCTGGGGCTAGGTGTCAGTCCCAACATCTCAAAGGCTGGGCTCAGAGACAAGTCTGAAGGGATAAGAGGAGTCCTCTGACTGCAGACACAGTCAGGGTACTGGGCTTATAACTGGAAAAGATTTGTTCAGAGCAGTCTAGTGTGAACATATGTGAAGTCCAGATGATGAGTCCTATCCTACTGAGACTTGGTGACTCCTCCCCTACTACTGGGGCCAAGATGGCCCTGTGCAGGGCAGGTAGATGGGTCTCTGGGTTTAAAGATCTGGGGTGATGCTAGTTTACTACATATGTATCTCCAAATCCCTGGGAAGTCTTGCAAAATCTCAGTTGTCTAGGAGACTGGGATAGGAGTAAAGAGTCCCTTCTTTACTTTTCTAAGGGGATTTTGAATGGCTAGAGGTATTCTGAGTATGAAGGAGGATGGGAGGAGCTGTGTGCTTCCTGGTCTACATGGGGCAGGCTCATCTAGGAGTGAAGTCTTCTGTGGACCTCATGACCCCACAATGAGGCTAGGGGCCTACCCACTCTGGGCATGTTCGAGCACTTGTGTACCCTGGCAATGACATACAAACCCAAACATTCCCACATGCCTCTGCCTCCCGAGTGCAGGGATTAACAGTGTCTGCCACCACCACTCTACTGAAGACAATGTTAACACAATATATGATATAATCATCCATAGATTTTAGGGTGTCATCATTGTTCTTGCTATTTCATTAAAAAAGAAATTAGAAATTTTAGAGTGGGCTTAAAAGGATGGTGGCATAGCTTTTAGTAGAACACTTGTGGTAGTTTTAATGTAATTCGTCCTAATAATCTCATAGAGAGTGGCACTATTCTCAGGCTTGTCTTTGTTGGAATGGTTATGGCCTTGTTGGAGGGCCTGTGTCACTGTGGGGGCCGTCTCTGAGATTTCCAGAACACCACCCAGTGTTTCAGTCCACTTCCTATTACCTGCAAGATATACAACTTTTAGCTACTTCTCCAGCACCATATCTACCTGTGTAACACCATACAATAATAGGTCAAAACTCTGAAACTGTAAGCCAACCAAGCACCCAATTAAACGTTTTCATTTATAAGAGTTCCTATAGTCATGGTGTCTCTTCACAGCAATAGAAACCATAGCTAAGATACTAGTCTAGAGCTCCTAGCCCCCATCCTCCCCCCCCCACTTTCTTCCACTCACCCTCTCTCGGATCTCATGGCCTGGGGACTGCAGTTAGGTTGACTCGCCCCTGAGGACCAAATCACCAGGAGCCTCCTGAGAGAGCCAGTCTACTCCTGCCCCCACTCAGGGCAGAGGGCAGGACACACAGCAGAGGCCAGAGAGTATTGGATTTGCTTGCACCCGCCAAAAGGGAACCCTGATTCCCTACCCACTAGGAGAATAAGAGGTCCTTCCTGCACTCACTGGAAGAAGGGTTGGGAAAGAGAAAATATAAAAACAAACTCAGCAACAGAAAAACAAATGTGCCACCACCAGAGTCTAGAGACTCCACACCAGCATGACCTGAACACCCCAATGCAGATGAAGCAGAAGAGAATGACCTTACTAACAATGTCATAAAAATGATAGAAGCCCTCAAAAATGATATGAGAAAATCCCTTAAAGAAATGGAAGAAAAAACAAACCAAAAATGCAAGAAATGGAAGAAAAAAACAAACCAAAAAATCCAATAAATGCAAGAAAGGGAGGAAAAGACAAAACAAAAATTGCAATAAATCAGTATGGAGATTCCTCAGGAAAATGGGAATCAGTCTACCACAAGACCCAGCAATTCTACTCTTAGGCATATACCCAAAAAATATATATTCATACAAGAAGGATGTCTGTTTCACTATGTTTATACCAGAACTATTTGTAATAGCCAGAACCTGGAAGCAACCTAGATGCCCCTCAACTGAAGAGTGGATAGAGAAAATGTGGTACATTTACACAATGGAGTACTACTCAATGGAAAAAAACAATGGAATCTTGAAATTTGCCACCAAATAGATGGCACTAGAAGAAACCATCCTGAGTGAGGTAACCCAGTTACAAAAGGACAAACATGGTATATACTGGCTCATATATGGATTTTAGAAATGAATCAGGGGAGTGTCAGCCTACAACCCCACTGCCAGAGAGACTGGGGAACAGGAAGAACCCTAAGAGAGATATGCATGGTAACCCAGAGATGGTGGAATGAAGCAAGATCTCCTGAATAGATTGGGAGTATGGGGCAGGGGAGGGGAGAGGGAGCCAGGAAAAAGTGAGGGGTAAAAGAGGAGGGGAGAGGAGCAGGAAGGTTGAGAAGGGGCAAGAATTGAGGAGAGCAGGAGGAGAGATACCATAATAGCAGGAGTCATTTTAGGTTTGAGGAGAGATCTGGCACTAGTGAGATCTCCAGAGATCTACAAGGATAACGCCAACTGGCAAACTAATAGTGGAGAGACTACCTTAAATGCCTCTCCCTGATAATGAGTTTGACGACGACCTTTTATGCCATCCTAGAACCTCCATCCAGTGACTGATGGAAGCAGAGGCAGATACCCACAACTAAACACTGAACTGAACTCCTGAAATCCAGTGACAGAGAGGCAGGAGTGATGAGCAAAGGGGTCAAGACTGGACTGGTGAAACCCAGAGACACAGCTGACCTGAACAAGGGGGATATCTTGGACCCCAGACTGATGGCTGAGAGGCCAGCATGGGACCGATCCAGGCCCCCTGAATGTGGGTGTTAATGAGGAGGCCTAGCCAACCTGGGAGGCTTTGGCTAGTAGATCAATATTTACCCCTGGCACACACCATCTCCTGGCCTAAAAGATTTTTTAAAAAACATACTGAAGCTCCTAAAGATAAGCACACAGACTTTTCACCTGAAAGACATTGTACAGCTTTCTCTTTTGTTTGTTTTTTTACCACTTTTTTTTCATTTTAACTTTTTGTTTTTGCTTTTCAAAACAGGGTTTCTTAGTAGCTATTGAGTCAGTCCTGGAACTTGCTATGTAGACCAGGCTGGCCTTGAACTCACAGAGATCCACCTGCCTCTGCTACCGGAGTGCTGGGATTGCAGGTGTGCACCACCACTGCCCGGCTCCCCTTTTATTAAAAAATAGATTCTTTTCTTGGGGGCAGGGTGTGGAAAGATGGCTCAGCAGTTAAGAGCACTGGCTGCTCTTCCAGAGAGAGGTCCTGAGTTCAATGGTGGCTCACAACCATCTATAGTGGGATACAATACACTCTTCTGGAATAAAGCCGTACATGAAGATAGAGCACTCATATACATAAATAAATCTTAAAAAATAGATTTTTTTTCTGGAAATCGTGGTGGTACAGGTCGACCAGAGGGGTACTCTGCCTGCAGCTGCCACCCAGGACCACAGGGGTGGGTGTGGCAGTCGTTGGAACCCAGCTCAGTCTGTTAGCTGTCAGGGCAGAGCAGGGCTGCATTGCTAGCCTTCACCAGCTGCCATGAGCAAGTGCTTCCGCCCCACGAAAAAGGAGAAGAAATGATGATGATAGCCACCTCCCACCCCAGACCAAAAGGAGAAGTAGGAATCCCATCTTTCAGGACTCCTGGGACACACAGTCTTCAAGCAGTGACAGTGGTGGGAGTAGCAGCAGCAGCAGCAGCAACAGCAGCAGCAACATCCCAGACAGGGCCAGTGGACCAGAGAGAAGCTTGAGCCAGCTCATCCCGGGATCCTGCCCCAGCACCCCGAGCCAGTGCCCAAGCAGTCTGCACTGTGAAAAAGCCCTTATTTCAATATCAATCAGACCCTGAAGGAAGCCCACTTTCACAGCCTACAGCACCGAGGTCGGCCTCTGACGTGATGCTCCAGCAGTTTCTCGCCTTCTGTGAAGGGGCAGCACTGTACAGATTGGGTATTTCAACTGAATGATTTGTTTGTTAAAAGTTACACACAGAAAAGATATGCCTGTTGGCTTTCAGTCTATATTTGAGTATTGGGTCAGCAGGCAGATGTTTACCTGGGGTTTTGCTGCACTATCATGATTTTAGAGGGGTTTGGGAGCAATATTTTATAGGATTCTTTTCAGAGAGAGAGCATCAGGTCCGTGTCATGGCAGTGTCTGAGGACACCTCCTCTGACTGATTTCCACATCTGTCGATTAGACTTGTACTGTATATAAGAGCCTCTTAAAATGTGGGATCTTCAATTTTTAACTCAATAAACTAGTAGAGAATAAAAAAATAGATTCTTTTCTCATACAATACATCCTGATTACATTTTCCCCTCCTCTACTCCTCCCAGTTCCTCCCCATCTCCTCTCCCATCTGGATCCTCTTTCTGTTTCTCATTAGAAAAGACCATGCATCTAAGAGACAGCAACAAAACATAATAAAATGAAATACAGTAAGACAAAACAAAAACTGTCATGTTGAAGTGGGACAAGGAAAACCAATAGAAGGAAAAGAGCCCCCAAAGAAGGCACAAGAATCAGAGATCCACTTTTTCACACCCTCAGGAGTCCCATAAAAATGCTAAATTGAAAGCTATAACATGTACACAGATGATCTGGTGCAGACCCATGCAGGCCCTGTGCTTGCTGCTTAATTCATTGTGAGCTCATATGAGCTTTGATCAGATGATTTAGAGGGACATGTCCTTCTGGTGTCCTCCATCCCCTCTGGCTCTTAAACCTTTCCCCCTCCTCTTCCATGGGGTTCCTTGAGGTCAGAGGGGAGGAATTTGGTAAGACATTCCAGTTAGAGCTTTGCATTTCAGGGTCTTTCTCACTGTGTAGATCCTCTGTTGTCTACAAGATCCAGTCTATCGGGGGAGGTTCTTGTGTTTTTCATTTCCTGCATCATTTCAGGTAGGTTTAATTCAGCAAGTCTATTTCTATTTTCATACCTTGTGCTGAATTCCTCATTTCATCCTCTCTTTTTGTTCTTTTGGAGTATAGTCATGTCTTCTTTGAATTGTCTCAATATACTTATCAGTCTTTTGAATATTTGTCTGGTAGCATTCCAAGTCATTTTCATTAGGTGCCATTATTGTGGAATTAGTGATTTATGAAGGAAGTATATTTTCTTGGGTTTTCATGATGTTTCTGTGTTGTGATTTGCACATCTAGAGTTAGTGTACTGGTTGTGTTCTTCTTTTAAAAATTTCTAGTCTTTTTTTTTTTCTACTCTCATTGGTGGCATTTGCAATATTTAGTGAAGGATTAAGTCCTAGAAGGGAGAAGATATCCTTTCCCTCCATAAGACTAGAATTTAGGGCCAGAGATTCTGTCTTAAGTCTGTAGGGAAAAGGGTCCAGTCAAAGAAACACACCCTGTGCAGAGCCAAAGAAACACACTTTGGCCCTGCAACCAGAACCAAAGAAATGTACCCTGGCCCTGAAACCAGTGCCAAAAGAACACATTTTTTCCCTGGCATCACATTCAGTGAAAGAAATGCATCCTGGCCCAAAAACTGGAGCCAAAAGCCTAAAAAGGACCAGAGAAAGAAACACACTTTGGCCCTGAAACCAGAGGCAAATCAGACCCTAACCCTGTGCTGCAAACTATCCACTCCTCGAGCAAAGCTCGAGCCAATATGAGCTCAGCACTAAAATCTGAACAATCCCCACCCTGGAAGCCATATATAAATCCTGTGTCTGTTCAGCTTCTGGCTGTTCCTGCTAACCGGCTGTCCTCTGCCACTCTGGGAGAGGGCAGCCACTCTCCTGGATTCTTCCTTTTAATAAACCCCTTCAATGAGCTTTGGGTGAAGATCTTCTTTTGCTGCTGCAGCGATGGAGCAGAGGCAATCCCGGGCAGGGTAGAGGGAGCAGGACTGTAACACTTTTGCCGGGGAAACCTTCCACTGGCAGAGTGGAGTTGTAACACTCTGCTCCCTGCTCTCTTCTCTCCACTCTCCAGGAGCACAGCTGAACTGTTCCAATTTCGCCTGAGAAACCTCCTGCCGAGCAAACCTGCTACACTGGGTGAACATCCCTAGTTGGAAGACCCTGTACTGCCAGAGCAGAGCAGATACACTGGGGAAGCCTTTCCCTGAGGCAAGGCTGTAAGCTGCTATGCTTACTACAACCTGTGGTGGTCCTTGGCTCCCGAGCTCCAGGATACCTTTCCACCCGAGATGTGTAACACTCAGTATTCTGTGGCTCCAGAGCTCCAGGATACCTTTCCACCTGAGCTGTATAACACTCAGTATTCTGTGACTCCCGAGCTCCAGGATACCTTTCCACCTGAGCTGTGTAACACTCAGAATTCTGTGACTCCCGAGCTCCATGATACCTTTCCACCCGAGATGTGTAACACTCAGTATTCTGTGACTCCCGAGCTCCAGGATACCTTTCCACCTGAGCTGTGTAACACTCAGTATTCTGTGACTCCCGAGCTCCATGATACCTTTCCACCCGAGATGTGTAACACTCAGTATTCTGTGACTCCCGAGCTCCAGGATATCTTTCCAGCTGAGCTGTGTAACACTCAGTATTCTGTGACTCCCGAGCTCCAGGATACCTTTCCATCTGAGCTGTGTAACACTCAGTATTCTGTGACTCCCGAGCTCCAGGATATCTTTCCACCTGAGCTGTGTAACACCCAGTATTATGTGACTCCCGAGCTCCAGGAAACCTTTCCACCTGAGCTGTGTAACACTCAGTCTTCTGTGACTCCCGAGTGCCAGAATACCTAACCAACTCCTGTTCCATCCAGATCCGCGAGAAACACTTACAAAGTCTTCTTCTGGAAATCAGGTAGGGATTCCTGCCTGAGTCTTCAGCTTTTGGTGTGAGTTGAGGAACTCTTCACATGCCTATGGGCCTTACCCAGTCTCAGATCTGGTTCCACGATGACTCCTAAGCTATCACTGAAGCTATAGAACTTTTCCAGAATGATTCTTTTTTTGTCTTGAGCAACTACAGTGGCATTTACTGGAGGTGGGGAGTGGGCTGGCAGAATAGGCTGGGGAAGAAGAAATTAGGAAGAAATGAAGAGCTCCAGTTTGTATAACAAGCAGTTATCCTGTGAGCCCAGGGCAGGAGCTCCAGGCTTATAATTACCAGAAATGACATTGTCCTAAAAGGCATATCTGTATCTCTGATCACTTGAGCTAGATACAAGAAAGGACTTAGACTGAGGCTAGGCTGCCCTACCACCTGGAGGTAGGGAGAGAAGGGGTGTTAGATAAGAAGTAGTTAGTAAGAACATGGAAGATGCAGACAGTAACAGAGCCAGGGATCTGACAAACTGAAGGTACTACTACTACTACTACTACTACTACTACTACTACTACTACCACCACCACCACCACCACCACCACCACCACCACCACCACTACCACCACCACCACCACCACCACCACCACCACCACCACCACCACCACCACCACTACTACTACTACTATTACTTCTACTTCTATCATTGACGCAGGGTCTCTCTATGCAGTCCAGGAAGGATATCTTGTAACTTTCTTCGTAGGCCAGGTTGGCCTCAAATTCACAGAGATCTGCCACGGTGCAGAAATTAAAAGCATGCACAGAGTCCTGACTTTTTTTTTCCTGACGGAGCCTCATCAAAGATGATGCTACTGAATCAAAGCTACTCAACATAAAGAAATGGCAAATATTTAAAGAGACTAAAAAAAGAAGAAAGACAGCTGGGTGGTGGTGGCGCACGCCTTTAATCACAGCACTAGGGAGGCAGAGGCAGGTGGATCTCTGTGAGTTCAAGGCCAATCTGGTCTACAGAGTGAGTTCTAGGACACCCAGGGCTACGCAGAGAAACCCTTTCTCGAAAAAGAAAGAAAAGAAATTAAGCAATAGAGAGAACAGAGCTGAGGAAGAAGGATGAAATAGCACCTCTAGCAGAGCCTGTTTTCATTCTTTTTGGATATTCTTAATTTTTCCCATTTTTTTACTTTATTATTTCATTTTACATTCCAACCCTAGTTCTCCCTTCCACCTCTTCCGTCCCCCTTGCCCACTCCCAGTCGACCCCTCTGTTTCCATCCTTAGTCCCCAGTGGTTTCTCTCCAACAAGCGCTGGAAGAATCACTGAAGACATGTCAGTTCATACTGTGACTGGCAGACGTGCTTTCTGTCTCCACGGTAGCCTCAGGACTTCCTTGCATAGTGACCTCATCTCCTGCATGTCCTCCCATCACTCTAGCCTAGCCACACAGGCCTCCTCCTCTTATCTCATCTCTGATGGAGGTTTTCCTTTCCTTTTCTTTATTCCTTCTCTCTTTCTTCCTTTTTCCCTCCCTCCCTCTCTTCCTCCTTCTTTCTTTCTTTTTGAAACAGGTTTTCTCTGTATTGTTTTGGAGGCTGTCCTGGAACTCACTCTGTAGACCAGGCTGGCCTGGAACTCAGAGATCCACCTGCCTCTGCTCTCAAGTGCTGGGAGTAAAGGCGTGCTCTATCACTGCCTGGGTGATGGAGGTTTTCATACATAGATTCTCAGCTCCACTCTGAACTACAGCAGAAATTTTTTCTGGGTTTTGGAATTTGTCTCCTAACAATCTTTCAGATGAATTTTTTGGGGGGGTTCCTAGACAGGGTTTCTCAGTATTGTTTTGGAGCCTGTCCTGGAACTAGGTCCTGTAGACCAGGGTGGTATTGAATTCACAGAGATCTGCCTGCCTCTGCCTCCTGCATGCTGGGATTAAAGACATGCCCCACCACCACCGCCCTGCTCAGATAATTTTTATGTGTGCTGTGCTTACATCTGGAAACCATTAACCCAGTGACATAATTTTAAAAGTTGAAGCCCTAGTGTCATTTCAGTTGTTGGATTCTTCCCTATTGCAAACTACTAACCAGCACTTCAAGAAATCTCATGTAAAACCTTTATAAGAATACCGAATATAATTTCAGAAGACTAGTAATTAACAAGTCTATTAATGGATTTGTATAAATTTTATTTTAAGTTACATGCGTGAAACATCTCACTGAATTATATGTGTAAAGTATCTCTAAAAATTAATTCTTTGATGGGTGCTGCTTCATCCTGATATGCTTCCCATAAAAGTAACAAGTTGCCTAAATTGTTTTGTTATGTTCTCCACATGCCAGTCTCCAGTAATCCCAAAGGCATTCTCTGAACAAGTCCTATTTCTTACATAAGAGGAAATGGGCTGACACAGAACTGCTTGATTAGCTTTACAAAAGGCTGAAGATGCCAGTAGAATGCTTGCCTAGCATGCATGAAGTCCTGCACTTCATCTCCAGCACCACGTGAAATGAGGCATGGGGGCAGAATTGCTATCCCAGCCCTCAGAAGGTAGAAGCAGGTTGATCAGAAGTTCAAGTTCATCCTTCGTTACCTAGCAAGACTAAGGCCAGCTTGGGCTACAAGAGACTTTCTGAAAAAAAAAGAAGGGGGCAACACTGGCCCTTAACCTGAGGACCCCGGTAATATTCCAAGCACTCACATGACAGCTCACAATGGTCTGTAATTCTAGTTCCAGGGGATCTGCCACCTCACATAGACACACATGCGGCAGAACATCAATGTACATAAAAGAAAATAAATCATTAAAAATCCCTACCACCAAAAAAGTAAACAAAAACAAAAAATCCACTAACCTTTCAGTTATCAAAAGAAAATGTAAATTTTTCATCTTTAGAGTTGTTTTAAAATAATAACTAAAATCATATACTTGGTTGCACAGGGTATACAATCTCCTGATGTTACATCTGCTTTAAATCTATCTAGTTTTACAATTTTATAATCTGACTAAACTACTTTTTAACATAACTCATCAACAATATGTTTATTTATTATTTTTGTTTTTTTGAGACGGGGTTTCTCTGTGTAACAGCTTTGGATGTCCCAGAACTCACTCTGTAGTCCTGGATGGCACTGAACACACAGAGATCTACCTGCCTCTCCAGTGCTGGGATTAAAGATGTTCGCCTACATGCCCAGCTGCTTTAATTTCTAACTGCCTAGGCTTGGCAAGAATTCCTTTCCCCTTGAAGATAATGCTATAAGCCTCTTGAGCCCACTTTACAGAAACAGACTCAAAGTATAGACACAATAGGAGAAGTGGTGCACAGCTTCTCAAAGGTTCTTACTTCCGTAATTGCACCCCTTATTGATAATACTAATCACAGCTCCCTGTCATATCATCTCTCGTTTCAAACCTTAATCTCTACATATCAGCTAATAAATAATGTCTTGCCTAACCACTTTGAAGAATGCTGGTTGTGTGTCCCTCCTGGGTCAAACTCACAACCACCCTTTGTGGCCTCACCCATTGTCTTAACAGACTTTCCCACTTTGCCACTTGTAAACTGCTCTGAGCCAAACATTGCCACCACCCGTTATTTCTCCCACATCTCTCTCTTCGGTATGTCAGACTGCTTTAGCTCAGCAGGAACACACCTTGTGGGCATTCTAGATTCCAAAGACTACAACAATACCAAAATGCATAATACTACCACACAGCCCCTATGTCCAAATATTCACAATGCGTCGATTCTCTCTGGCACACAGGCATACCACTGACTACCTTCCAGTTGGTCTGGGACATGTACCCTGGTGTTCCTCTTCCCATATTAGGAGTGGTACCTGGTGAAGAGCCCCTCGCAATTCCCACCAGTAAATTTATAGCAGGACGACATGACAAGCGAGCAATTCAGATCATTCCCCTCCTGGCAGCTCTGGGCATAACTGCAGGTGTGGCCACAGGAGCAGCAGGATTGACTACTTCCCTAACGATGTACCACAGGCTTTCCTCATAATTCAACCAGGATTTCCAACAGCTAGCTCAAACCATCCTCACCCTTCAGGGTCAGATAGACTTACTGTCTGCTGTGGTACTACAAAGTCGGACAGGACTAGATTTACTAACAGCAGAAAGAGGTGGATTTTCCTCTTTCTCGAGGAAGAATGTTGCTTTTATGTTAACCAGGAATAGTAAAGGATAAAATTCAACAACTTCAAACAGACCTTCAAAAATATAAAGAACAATTTGATAGCTCTGGCCAGTGGATCACTAATAATCCAATATCGAACTGGATGCTAGATTTCCTAAACCCTCTTCTCTCTGTTTTCTTAATTCTACTAGTGGCACCCTGTCTTATATATTTTTTTTGTCTAAATTCCTTCAACAACAAGTTACAAAAACTTCTATCCAAACTTTCAACCAGTTGTTATTACAGTATTATCAGCCCCTAGCTAAGGAACCAGAAAGCTACAACACCTGGACACATCTGGAAAAAGATGAAGACTGTCCCATGAACCCTGATGCTCCCATTCAGCAGGAAGTAGTCTAATGGTAACACCGCCCCTTTTCCAAACCCCAGGTTTATTAAACAAAAAAGGGGGGTGTAGAGAAAAGGGGCCAGTCAAAGAAACACACCCTGAGCAGAGCCACAGAAACACACTTTGGCCCTGCAACCAGAGCCAAAGAAATGTACCCTGACCCTGAAACCAGGGCCAAAGGAACCCACTTAGTCCCTGGCATCAGAGTCAGTGAAAGAAATGCACCCTGGCCCTAAAATTGGAGCCAAAAGGCTAAAAAGGACCAGAGAAAGAAACACACTTTGGCTCTGAAACCAGAGCCAAATCTGACCTTAATCCTGTGCAGAAAAGTAACCAATCCTGGAGCAGAGCTCTAGCCAATCTGAGCTCAGCACTGAAATTGGACCAATCACTACCCTAGAAAAACTTCCCTGCCCCCAGGAATCCCTATATAAACCCTGCGTATGTTCCCCTTGGCTGATCCAGCTGCCTTCCATTAAACCCTTCCCGATGAGCTTTGGGTGAAGATCTTCTTTTGCAGTAGAACGGAGGAGAGGCCAGCCTAGGAAGAACACAGCAAGCAGTGGCGACCCTGGGCAGCATAGAGCAGAGCAGAGCAGAGCAGAGTAGAGCAAGCAGGGCTGTAACACTTGCCCGGGAAACCTTCGCTTGTCAGAGCAGAGTTGTTACACTCCGCTCTCTGCTCTCCGTTCTTTGCTCTCCAGGAGCAGAGCTGAATTGTAACAACTTCGCCCGAGAAACCTCCTGCCCAAGAAAACTGCTACACTAGGCGAACATCCCCAGCCTGAAGACCCTGTCTGCAGGAGCAGAACCGATACACCGGGGAAGCCTTTCTCTGACGCAAGGCTGTAAGCAGCTAAGCTTACTGCAACCTGTGGTGGTCTTTGGCTCCCGAGCTCCAGGATACCTTTCCATCTGAGCTGTGAAACACTCAGTATTCTGTGACTCCCGAGCTCCAGGATACCTTTCCACCTGAGCTGTGTAACACTCAGTCTTCTGGGACTCCCGAGCTCCAGGATACCTTTTCCTCTGAGCTGTGTAACACTCAGTCTTCTGTGACTCCCTAGCTCCAGGATACCTTTTCCTCTATGCTGTGTAACACTCAGTCTTCTGTGACTCCTGAGCTCCAGGATACCTTTCCACCTGAGCTGTGTAACACTCAGAATTCTGTGACTCCCGAGCTCCAGGATACCTTTTCCTCTGAGCTGTGTAACACTCAGTATTCTGTGACTCCCGAGGTCCAGGATACCTGTCCACCTGAGCTGTGTAACACTCAGTATTCTGTGACTCCCGAGCTCCAGGATACCTTTCCACATGAGCTGTGTAACACTCAGTATTCTGTGACTCCCGAGCTCCAGGATACCTTTTCACCTGAGCTGTGTAACACTCAGTATTCTGTGACTCCCGAGCTCCAGGATACCTTTTCACCTGAGCTGTGTAACACTCAGTATTCTGTGACTCCCGAGCTCCAGGATACCTTTCCACATGAGCTGTGTAACACTCAGTATTCTGTGACTCCCGAGTTCTAGAATACCTGATCCACTCCTGTTCCATCCCATCCGGACCCATCCTGAAACGCTTACATTTTGTGCTGAAACCGGGAATAGGCTCTTCTGGTGCCTGTGCTCCCCTTGGTGGACTGAGCCGCACTGGGACCCTATCTCTCATCTCCAGTTGGCCTGCAGCAGACTCGCCTTCCAGCTCACCAATCGCTCGACACTCCATCCACCATCAACGATTGGGTAAGTCTCCCCTTCAGGTGGTGTTTCAGCTCCCTAAGTCAGGGGTCTTTGTAGAGGTGGAGGTACCCCAGCCAAGGCCCTTAAGGCTACAGCTGACCCTCCTAACCTGACGCCATCCTACCACCCTTGAAATTGCAATCCTGCAGTTTCCTTAGGGCCAACCGTGTCATTGAGTCCCTTCCTGATGCCCTCCCTTGGAGCTGGCTGTCATCCCACAGCTCCTCTAGGCCCTTGTGGCTTCTGCGACTCCATTCCTGACCCTTTCCTGTGGATGAGATCCCTCTTAGAGCTCGGTTTCCGTCTATGCCTTCTGGCTTCTAGAAAAGCCCTGGTACCAGGCGCCGAGTCTCTTCTGGCTTAGCTGGGCTAAGCCTGACCCCCGTTGAGTTGGGTGAAGACCCTCTGAATGGCTTGGTCCTCTTTCGGTTGTCCTCCCTGAGTCCTGGGGACGCCCTTGACTACAGGCTGCAGTGACCTTTTCCTTCTCATCCATGGGAACTGTGTCATCTGTACCCTCCGGTTCCCCCTTGGGATGCCTCCTAGAAAACCTCCAGTCTCTACACCTGACACCTGAACTGAAGGGTCCTAAACTTATTTGCTTACAATCAAATTTTGTCTAAATATCCCTTCGATAATCAGTCCACATGGCCACGTAATGGCACCCTCGATCCCAATATTATTCGGGACCTTTAGAACTACAGTGAGCGATTGGAGAAGTGGAAGGAGATTTTCTATGTCCAGGCTTTCTCTCTGCTATGTTCCAAGCCTTCTCTCTATGCCTCGTGCTCTCCCACTCAACTCCTTTTGGCTAGGAAGTCTGAACAAGATGATCCCTCCGCTACTTTTGATCCAGCCAATGAGCCTTCTCACCGTCCAACAAAACCCTCAGCTCCCCCTCTCGCTCAGGCCCCTCCGACAGAACAATTTGGGGTGTCTGAGATTTGTGAGCTAGCATCACTTTGCAGGAGTTAAGACTGAAAACTTTGCGCAGGCTTGGAAAGGGGTCAGAGGGAGGGATCTTTCCAAAGTCCCTGACGAAATACGGTGCCTACGTCAAATGGCCTCAAGACCCCGGGAGCGGTATTCCCCCCCAGGCTCAGGTTAACTGCAGTGCACACGCCTGAGTGACTGAGACAGCGGCGACACCGCATGGGAGGTCACTAGTGGGAGAGCAAGCGAGCAGTCCTTTGCTAAGGAATCTCCTAGGTGTGTCCCATCATTGACGGGCGTCGCAGCGAACCAATGGGCGAGGCGGAGGGAGAGGTGGGGGCGGGACCGACGGGCCCAGAGGGCGGGGTTTCCCGTGCGGCCGCCTCTGAGCGCCTGGCTGGGGCAGCGGCGCCGGCGAGAGGGCGGGGCCGGGTGAGCTGCTGCAGGCCTGGCGGGCAGTGAGCTGTGAGCTGTGATGCGCGGCCGCCGAGAGTCCTGCCGCCGCCCAACCTTCGCCACGGTGCCGGGGATCCACAAGCTGCCGGTTGAAGAGACCCTGGAAGACAGTCGGCAGATAAGGTGCCGGAGCGGCCTTCGCTGTCTCCGGTGGGGCCTGGCGCTTGAAATCCGCGCCGGCTCTCCTTCGCCTTCCACGGGAGGTGCTGCTGTTATCGCGATGCTATGCTGGCGCGAGATCAGTCCCGGGCGCTGCGTTTTCCGTGGCGGCCTGGCGCGCCCGGAAGGAAGGGGCCTCCGAGTGCGACGCCGGCGGACGCGGCAGTGTGCACCTTGCTCCCCTGGGGTGTCGTTGTCCGCGCGGGGCTCTCACTTGAGCCGTGCCCCGGGGGCGGCGCAAGGCGCCTGCCTGCTCTGCCAAGCCTTTGGTTGCCGGCTTGACCCGAATAAAGTCGTCAAAAATAAAAGCCCTGTTATGTGCCTTGGGGATGATGTTAGTGTGGGTTGCTCTAGCTGGAGACAGTCTGGGAAAATAAACCTTAGATTTCCTTTTCAGTAGTGAGTGAAATCTGTTGTGTTTTAAAAGGTGTTAGGGCCTGTAACTCGCTTCAACTTCATTCTTATGCCAGCTTTTTATATATAGTAAGGAATGTAGAACAATGTTGCTGGTGGATTCCTTAAATGAGGCTTGCTGAAAAATACATATTATATACATTTATACTGTGGTGCGCCCTCCCTCCAAAAAAACAGCGCTAGAGCTTACTTTCCTCGATGACACTTTTGCCTTGGATTTTGTGCCAGTTTTGATTTGCAGGTTGAAACTGGGCTCTGATTGTAGAATTGTTTTCTCATTCTGAAAGCTATCTTCATAGGCAAGTTGCTCAGACGTAATATCCCCTTTATCAGGCAGTATGAGAAAGACACCCACGTTTCAGGTTATCTCACAGCTGCTTTAAGTCTTGCTTAGTGACTTTCCAGTGTAAAGTTTTATGGTATATTTATTTCAAATGATTTGCGACAATTTTGAGGTTGTATTGGTCAGCATAATTTTATCTTTACTTTCTTAAAGACTCAATACACTGTCTGAACTTCTTTTACCCAGTGTACTTTTTATAGCCCATAAAGTCTATCAAGAGAATGGTTTGTACAGTGCCCTATCTGTGACTTTCGATACAGTGGTCATCTTGAAATTTCCATGTAATTAGTTTACACCTTGAGTCAGACTCATTCTGTAGCCCAGCCTGGCCTCAAAATGGATTCCTCCTGTCTCTAACTGGTGGTTGCAAGGTTGGACCACAAGTCTTTCAGTGGCTGTTATTGTGTTAATGTAAAAGTTGTTTATATGTGTTCTGGCTGCGTGTGTGTGTGTGTGTGTGTGTGTGTGTGTGTGCCACTTGCACACTTGACCCACAATGGTCAGCAGAGAGTGTTGGGTCTCCTGGAACTGGGGTTACTGGTGTTTGTGAGCCACCGTGTGGGTGCTGGAAATTGAACCTGGTTTGTCTAGAAGAGCAGTCCGTGTGTTAACCACTGAGCCATCTCTTCAGCCCCTCTTTGTTAATTTAAAATGGTTTTGGGGGGGGGACTGGAAGCGAGATCCAGGACGTTGCACTTGCTGGACCAATGCTATACCACTAAGATAAATCCTCAATTCGCTTCTCTTTTATTTTGTGTGGGTGTATGTGTTGTATGTGTTTGCACGTGTGTGTATGTGTGCTCATGAGAACAGAGGCCACAGATCGGTGCATCTTCCTTGATTGCTTATAATCCAGGGTCTTTCTCTGAACCCTGGGTTTGTTAATTCGGGTAGTCTAGCAAGCCAGCTTGCCCCAGGTATCCTGTCTCTGTCTTGTAAGTGTTGAGAGTACATGTGACCTGCACATGCCCAGTTTTACATGGGTTCTGGGGAATCTGGACTCTGGTCCTCAAGCTTGCAAGGTAAGGCTATATCTACTGAGCCATCTTCCCAGCCCCATTATGAGTATATGTGACACAGCAGCTGCTCTTGTGTTTGTGGGCATGCAGAGGCTAGAGGACAAGGCCAGGCGTCCTTCCTCCTCAGCCTCTACCTAACTTGTTTTTTTGAGACAGGGTCTCCCCTAGAGACAAGGGTCTCATGGGATCATGTAGGCTAGGCTAGCTGGGCTGAAGCCCTAACTAAGGATCTGCTTGTCGACGCCTTCCCAGCACTAGGATTACACACACCTGCCACCATACCCAGCTTTTTTACCTGGGTGCTTTATAGCTAGCATGTCCTCACAGGGTTCTCAATGGTGCTGTATAACTAAAATATCTTCACAGTAATCCGAATTTAAAAATTCAAGCCTGCATATTTGCTTAAGTGATTTCACAAACATCTTAATATTTTCATTAGCATATACTAATAACATAACAATGGAATTTATTATGACATTTTATTTTTATTTGCCCTTTACCTCTATTGTTTTCCCTTCTTCTTCCTAGCTAGATGACATCTTACTCGTGTCTTTTACAAGTTTTTGTTTTGTTTTGAGAGAAAACTCTTGTGTTGCTAGCCTGAGAGTCCCCTCTGCCTCAGCTTTCAAAATAGTTGTAACTATAGCAGGTGAACCACGTCCAGCTCCCATCGTTGTCCTTTTAGAGTTTTTCCAAAGTTCTGCTTTTGTAAATAGGGCTGAGCTGAATGCTTTTGAATGCATTTGACAGATGTGGAGGGGTTTTTCTATCGGGGGAAGTGAATGGGAAGGGGACAGGGGAGACCCGGCTTCTGGGGACAGGAGTGGCAGAAGAGGAGAGAGAAAGTTGGGAGGTGGGCTCCTCCCTTTTAAAAGGGAATGTAGTGAATATGCACAGGTGGTGCTCTGAGTTGCTGCAGCTAAGTGCATGTCCTGTCAGAACCCCAAGAGCAGGCCAGTACAGATGCAGACAGATATCTTGGAGTTCGAGACCAGCCTGGTCTACAAGAGCTTGTTCCAGGACAGCCTCCAAAGCCACAGAGAAACCCTTCCTTGGAAAACCAAAAAGAATAAAAAGATTAGTTTTTTATTGTTGGAGCTTGAATTCAGCTCTATTTGGGCTTTTGTTTTTTCAAGACAGGGTTTCTCTGTGTAACAGCCTTAGGTGTACTGGAACTTTCTTTGTAGACCAGGCTGCCTGGGACTCAGAAATCTACCTGCCTCTGACTCTGGAGTGCTGGGATTAAAAGCATTCGACACTATTCACCTGGCCTCTGGCTCTTTTTTTTTTCTTTTTTTTTCTTTTTGAAATTTGATTTACAGTAAAGCTTGCAAAGTTCAATTCTAATTTATTTAACATAAGGATGTTTAAAGTTATATACTGGAGAAAGAGAAATTTAACCCTCTACTAGTACATGTCTTATCTGTGTTTTGAAAATAAGAATCACAGTGAATTTTTTTTTTTGGAGACAGGGTTTGTCATTTTGGCTTTCGAACCTGTCCTAGAACTCATAGATCAGGCTGGCCTTGAATTCACAGGTATCCACCCTACCTCTACCTCCCAGTGCTGGGATTAAAGGCAAGTGAGTGTTGAATCCTGTTAATTATTTTGGTTTTTTGAGACAGTTTCTAAGGGCTGGAGAGATGGCTCAGCTGTTAAGAACACTAGCTGTTCTTCCAGAGGACCCAGGTTCAATTACCAGCACCCACATGACATCTCACAACTGTCTGTAACTGCAATTTCAGGGGATTTAATACCTTCATACAGACATACATGCAGGGAAAAGCACCAATGCACATAAAATAAAAATGAAATTAAAAAAAGGAAGAGACAGGACCTCTCTGTGTAGTCTTGACTGTCTTGGAACTCATTCAGTAGACCAGGGTGGTCTAGATCTCAGAGACCCACGTGCCTCTTTCTCCTGAGTGCTGGAATGAATGGCATACACCACTATGTTTAGCTATCTTCTTTAATGTTGTAAAGCAGCCCCGAGAGACAGGCAGTGGACCACTAGAGTGAAGAAGAGTCTGCCGTATCTGGCCAGTTGTAGTGCATGTGTGTAGTCTCAGCTACAAGGGTGAAGCAGGGTGAAAGCTTTGGCAAAGTACAATACTGAGACTGTGGACTTCCTATGTCACAGAGGTCTTGTGCCACATCCTACACCAATTGCCTAAGTTCTTCCTTTGAATACGGAAGTTAGTGAATAAAAATATGAAGTCTGCCCAGGTGTGGTGGCTCACATCTATAGTCTCAGTATATCAGATGCTGAAGCAGAATGACTGCCATGAGTTTGAGGCCAGCTTGACCCTCTCTTAAAATGAATAAACTATATGTGTGTGTTGGGTTGCGGTAGTGTCATCCTTTGGATTTTAAGCCTTAATTGTCCATTACGTACTTCTTTTCTTTCCTTTCTTCCTTCATTCTTTTTAAGTATGGCCACCATGCATTGCTTCCTATTTTTAGGTTGAATAACAGGAGTTTTGATTTGCAAAAGCACGTCTTCGTTCTTCTTGCCAATGCTCCTTTTTGTTTTTCTTTTGGGGTAGGGTTTCTGTGTGGGACTGGTGTCTTAGAACTCTCTCTGAGGACCAGGCTGGCCTTGAACTCAGAGATAGGTTCCTCCTCTGTCTTCCAAGTGCTGGAAATAAATGTGTGCACTACCATGCCCAGCTTTTATGCTGGTACTTTAATGACATGGAACAGAATTTAAAAAATCCTTTGACATCTGTATTATTATCGAAAGAGTATAGAGAGATTAAGAGCCAGAATTAGTAGAGTTCTAGTATTTTACTGCTTTGAGAAAAAGTGTTTCACTGTCTGATTTATATAAACTTATGATTTCTTTCACAGACAAGGTCTCTCCTGGTTTTATTTGAAGATGCTACCGCCATTTGCAATTACACGAACCAATTGTATCAAGCTATGCATCAGATTGATGATGCACAGGTAAAGAATTAAAAGGTCAACAATACTGCCTAAAAGAGAGTCTCTCAGCACATGAGGACAGACGTAGTGTCCATTGACTTACTGCTACATACCTCATTCGCTCTTAGGCCCGGAGTAATATCTGCTGAAATGATGAATGAATACTGTGGTGGTTTGGATAGGAATGGTGCCTCCATTCCTGGCCTACTGTGGCATGCACTTCTGCTGCCTGTAGATAAAGATGTAGATCTCTCAGCTCCTTCTCCAGCAGCTGTCTGCTTGCATTCTGCCATGTTTCCCAAATTGATGGTGATGGACTGAACTCTGAAACTGTAAACCAGCCCCAGTTAAGTATTTTCCTTTATAAGAGTTGCTGTGGTCATGACTTCTCTTCACAGCAATAGAAACCCTGAGACACACACCAAGTATATTATATTGCAGAACTTATATTTCAGTCAGACTTGTAGTACTAAACAAGTGACAGTGTTGTAGGGTCCGTCACATTTCCTGGTAGTGCGAACTTTCTTACTGGAGTTCAATGGTAGTGGATTGACTGAAGACCCCATAGTGTCATATTTTCCTTAATCATGCTTTTAACTTTAAGGAGTCCCCTCTGTTTTTTGGTAGTAAAGGCTTTGAAAGTCGCCATAGTAGAACTCTATGACTAATTTTTCTTTTAGAAGAAACATAAAACTTGAGGAGGCTGTGTTTGTATAATTTATAAGCTTTAACAGCAGTTTGCATTCTTTTGATGTACTTTATTTGGGATTAGTTAAGTATATTAATTTTTTCCTTGTCTCTATCTACTGCTATGATAGTTGTGTCTCCCCCAGCTCATGATAGGTTTTACATGGCTTCCTTTTTGACCACAGATGTTCAGTTAATAAGTAAAGTATTATATCACAGCTGAAAACACCTGAATTAACCAAAATGCCGTTCACCTGACTTTGCTGCCTTGTTGTGTCCCATGTTAAGCATATTGTTACATTATTGAACGCTTATATTCTTTAGATTGGAGAATAATCAGGCATTCTCATAACTACAAATGTTGCTGACATTATGTACAGTTAACTTCTGGTTTTAAATAAATTTAATATTTAGTTTTAATTATCAAAACCCTCAAAACAATAACAAAAAAACTAGGTAAAAAGCATATACCTGAAGGTGGATTTGGTAGTGCATGTTCTGTA
>NW_024430549.1:0-4505 GCF_017639785.1 Mesocricetus auratus
TGAAACTATCTGTTGAACTTCCTGAAAACTAATGTTAGAACACTGTGTGAGAATCTCTGTGCTTAATTTTATGAAAACTAACGATACAACACTGTGTGAGAATCTCTGTGCTTAACATCATGTAATCTACCGACACAACACAGTGTGCGAACTTCAATGCTTAACTTCATGAAAACTAACGACAAAACACTGTATGAGAATCTGGTTGATTATCTTCATGAAAACAAACGATACAACATTGTGTGTGAAACTATGAGCTCAACTTCATGAAAACTACTGATACACCATTGTGTGAGAATCTCTTTGCTTAATCATGAAAACTAATGATACAACACTGTGTGTGAAACTATGTGCTCAACTTCATGGAAACCTTTGATACAACACGGTGTGAGAATCTCAGTGCTTAATTCATGAAAACTAACAATACAACACTATGTGAGAATCTCCATGCTTACCTTCATGAAAACTAACTATGAAACACTGTATGAGAATTTGCTTGCTTAACTTTAGGAAAACTAAACATACAACACTGTGTGAGAATCTCCCTGCTTAACTTCATGAAAACTAACGATACAACACTGTGTGTGAAACTGTGTGCTGAACTTCATGAATACTAACAATACAACACTGTGTGATAATCTAGGTGCTTAATTTATCAAAACTAACGATACAACACTGTTTGTGAAACTGTGTGCTGAACCTCATGAAAACTAACAATACACAACTGTGTGATAATCTAGGTGCTTAACTTCATGAAAACTAACGATACAACACTGTATGTGAAACTATGTGCTGAACTTCATGAAAAGTAGCAATAGAACACTGTGTGGGAATCGCTGTGCTTAACTTCATGAGAACTAATGATACACACTGTCTGTGAAGCTATCTGTTGAACTTCCTGAAAACTAACGTTAGAACACTGTGTGAGAATCTCTGTGCTTAACTTCATGAAAACTAACGATACAACACTGTGTGTGACACTATCTGTTGATCTTCCTGAAAACTAACAATAGAACACTATATGGGAAACTTTGTGCTTAACTTCATGAAAACTAAAGATACACCAAGTGTGTGTGAAACTATGTGCTCAACTTCATGAAAATTAATGATACAACACTTTGTGTGAAACTATGTGCTGAACTTAATGAAACTAAAGTTAGAACACTATGGGAATCTCTCTGCATAACTTCATGAAAACTAACGATATAACACTGTGTGAGAATCTCCATGCTTAACTTCACGAAAACTAACGATACAACACTGTGTGTGAAACTATGTGCTCAACTTCATGAAAACTAATGATACAACACTGTGTGTGAAACTACCTGTTGAACTTCCTGAAAACTAATGTTAGAACACTGTGTGAGAATCTCTGTGCTTAATTTTATGAAAACTAACGATACAACACTGTGTGAGAATCTCCCTGCTTAACTTCTTGAAAACTAACGATACAACACTGTGTGTGAAACTATGTGCTCAACTTCATGAAAACTAATGATACAACACTTTGTGTGAAACTATGTGCTGAACTTAATGAAACTAAAGTTAGAACACTATGGGAATCTCTCTGCATAACTTCATGAAAACTAACGATACACCACTGTGTGAGAATCTCCATGCTTAACTTCACGAAAACTAACGATACAACACTGTGTGTGAAACTATGTGCTCAACTTCATGAAAACTAATGATACAACACTGTGTGTGAAACTATCTGTTGAACTTCCTGAAAACTAACGATAGAACACTGTGTGAGAATCTCTGTGCTTAATTTTATGAAAACTAACGATACAACACTGTGTGAGAATCTCCCTGCTTAACTTCTTGAAAACTAACGATACAACACTGTGTGTGAAACTATGTGCTCAACTTCATGAAAACTAACTATACAACACTGTGTGAGAATCTCTGTGCTTAACTTCATGAAAACTAACGATACAAAACTGTGTGTGAAACTATGTGTTCAACTTCATGGAAACTTATAATACAACACGGTGTGAGAATCTCAGTGCTTAGTTCATGAAAACTAACAATACAACACTGTGTGAGAATCTCCGTGCTTAACTTCATGAAAACTAACTATGCAACACTGTGTAGGAATCTGATTGCTTCACTTCATGAAAACTAACGATACAACACTGTGTGTGAAAATATGTGCTGAACTTCACGTAAACTAATGATAGAACAATGTGTGGGAATCTCTGTGCTTAACTTCAAGAAAACTAACGATACAACACTATGTGTGAAACTATGTGCTGAACTTCACGAAAACTAACCATTTTTCAATGTGTGTGAAACTATGTGCTGAATTTCATGAAATCTAACGATACAACACTGTGTGAAAATCTCCATGGTTAACATCATGAAACTATGTGCTGAACTTCACGAAAAATAATGATAGAACAATGTGTGGGAATCTCTGTGCTCAACTTCATGAAAACTAACGATACAAAACTGTGTGTGAAACTATGTGCTCAACTGCGTGAATACTAACTATACAACACTCTGTGAGTATCTCGGTGCTTAACTTCATGAAAACTAACGATACAACATTGTGTGTGAAACTATCTGATGAACTTCCTGAAAACTAACGATAGAACACTGTGTGAGTATCTCTGTGCTTATCTTCATGAAAACTAATGATACAACATTGTGTGTGAAAGTATATGCTGAACTTAATGAAAACTAACGATAGAACACTGTGTGAGAATCTCCGTGCTTAACTTCATGAAAACTAACTATGCAACTCTGTGTGTGATAATATGTGCTCAACTTTATGAAAACTAACGATACAACACTGTGTGAGAATCTCCCTGCTTAACTTCATGAAAACTAATGATACAACACTGTGTGTAAAATATGTGCTGACCTTCACGAAAACTAATGATATAACACTGTGTGGGAATCTCTCTGCTAACTTCATGAAAACTAACGATACAACACTGTCTGTGAAACTATCTGTTGAACTTCCTGAAAACTAACGTTAGAACATTGTGTGAGAATCTCTGTTCTTAACTTCATGAAAACTAAAGATACAACATTGTGTGTGAAACTATGTGCTAAACTTCATGAAAACTAATGATACAACACTTTGTGTGAAAGTATTTGCTGAACTTAATGAAACTAAAGTAGGAACACTGTATTGGAATCTCTGTGCTTAACTTCATGAAAAATAAGGATACAACAATGTGTGAGAATCTCCCTGCTTAACTTCCTGAAAACTAACGATACAACACTGTGTGTGATACTATGTGCTCAACTTCATGAAAACTAACTATACAACACTGTGTGAGAATCTCCGTGCTTATCTTCATGAAAACTAACGATACAACATTGTGTGTGAAACTACGTGTTCAACTTCATGGAACCTTATGATACAACGCATGTGAGAATCTCAGTGCTTAGTTCATGAAAAATAACCATACAACACTGTGTGAGAATCTCCGTGCTTAACTGTATGAAAACTAAGTATGCAACACTGTGTAGGAATCTGCTTGCTTCACTTCAAGTAAACTAATGATACAACACTGTGCGTGAAACTATGTGCTGAACTTCATGAAAACTAACGATACATCATTGTGTGTGAAAATACGTGTTCAACTTCTTGAAAACTAACGATACAACTCTGTGTGTGGAACTGTGTGCTGAACTTCAAGAAAACTAACTAATCAACACTGTGCGATAATCTAGGAGCTTAATTTATCAAAACAAACGATACAACAGTCTGTGTGAAATTGTGTGCTGAGCTTCGCGAAAATTAACCATTTTTCATTGTGTGTGAAACTATGTGCGGAATTTCATGAAATCTAACGATACAACACTGTGTGAAAATCCCCATAGTTAACATCATGAAAACTAACGTTAAACACTGTGTGTGAAACTATTTGCTCAACTGCATGAATAATAACTATACAACACTGTGCGAGAATCTCCATGCTTAACTTCATGAAAATTAACGTTACAACACTGTGTGTGAAACTATGTGCTCAACTTCATAAAAACTAATGATACAACGCTGTGTGTGAAACTATGTGCTCAACTTAATTAACCTAACGATAGAACATTGTAAGGGAATCTCTGTGCTTAACTTCATGAAAACTAACGATACAACATTGTGTGAGATTCTCCGTGCTTAATTCATGAAAACTAACGATACAACACTGTTGTGAAACAAAGTGCTCAACTTCATGAAAACAAACTGTACAACACTGTGTGAGAATCTCTGTGCTTAACTTCATGAAAACTAACAATACAACACTGTCTGTGATACTATGTGTTGAACTTCCTGAATACCAACTATAGAACACTGTGTGAGAATCTCTGCGCTTATCTTCTTGAAAACTAACGATACAACATTAGGTGTGAAACTAGGTGCTCAACTGCATGGAAATTTATGATACAACACGGTGAGAGAATCTCAGTGCTTAACTTCATGAAAACTAACTATGCAACACTGTGTAGGAATCTGCTTGCTTCACTTCATGAAAACTAAGGATACAACACTG
>NW_024430550.1:0-2604 GCF_017639785.1 Mesocricetus auratus
GACTTAGAACTAGGCAGTCTCTTGTTGGGGAAGTGTTATGTCAATAAAGCACTGTTGAGCCAATAGGGAACCAAGATAGGAGGGACTAGGAGTCCAGGAGCACTCTGGGAAGGAGAAAAACAGGAGAATTCGAGATGTAACCGCCATGGGGTAGGAAGTCAGGAACTATTCTCCAGTAAGAGAAATACTTAGATTAACAATTATTGGGTAATTACTTAAGTCATAATGGTTGTCAGGAGTGGGATTGAATTTCCATGTAAAATGACAAAAGCTTTAAAGGAATTTTAGAAACAGAAGAATGGAGAGAAGCACAGATTTTTGGTAGCAGCATTTTTCTCAGGTGGGCTCTGTTTTGTTAGCGACGCAGCTTGCTTACGGGAGTCTTCCTGACTCGGCACAAAAAAACCCAGCAAGGTTCTTTTAAGAGACTCTGGTAACAAGCCAGGCATTGGTGGCGCACGCCTTTAATCCCAGCACTCGGGAGGCAGATGCAGGCAGATCTCTGTGAGTTCGAGGCCAGGCTTGAGTGACAGCCTCCAAAACAGAGAAACCCTGTCACATAAAACAAAAAACAAAGAACAAAAAAAACCAAAAAAGAGACAATGCTAACAATTGAAACGTTGTATGTACAGCTGGAAGTTTCAGTAACCACATCTCTAGTCCGGCAGCTGTAGTCACGCTTATGCCCACCATCTTGGAAACGGCAGTTTAAATAGTCCCAGTTTTAACAGATAAGTTACGTGGCCAGAATAACACAAAGATTTAGAGTAAAGTCAGACTTGAATGAAGAAAAACCGCTAAAGGTTTACTGTGTATTTAAAAATATACGTGAGATTGAGAGAGAAAATGAAAAGACAAAGTGGTAAATAAATAAAAAAGCCGGTGTTGTGGTGGCACACGCCGGTAGGATTTACTCCAGAGGCAGAGGCAGGCAGATTTCCAAAGAGAAACCATGTCTCAGAGAAAAATAAATAAAAGTAAAATAAATAAAGTAATAATAGATAAATAAATAAGCCACACAAAGATGGAAAAAACACAGAGAGTCTGGATACTGTACACTATTGTGTTTTTCAGTTTTTTCATTGCTAAGGAAGGAACAACTACTAAAGTACACTTGATTATAAATGCTGCTGAAATAATTCAACTTATATCTTTTGAAAATACCTTGACTTCAAAATTTAAGTATAAGGATATGTTACTTCGAAAAGGAGTTTTCATTTATGTTTCTACAGAAAATGAAAAGCTGATGATTCCTTCCAGGCTTCTTTGGTTTGACGAACCAAAACCCCGTGAAGCAGTGGATCATTTGTTCCAACAATTGAAACAGCTAAGATGATGCAGTCTTACAGACCCCGAAAATATGGACTTATACAGTTTTCTGAGTTTTGTCATGATCCCCATTCTATAAACAGCGCTCCCTTCCAGCATGAAGCAGTTTGGAATGAGCGACGTCCTAATTCCCATTTTGTCTACGGCCATACCACCCTGAACGCGCCCGATCTCGTCTAATTCCCATCTTGTTTATAATTCTTTGTTTTTCATTAATATGGGATTGTTTATAATTGGTTAATGATCACATCCAATTTCCTTTTAATGGTAAAAAGGGGAATTATGGTATGGGTATGGTTTTTCATTTATTGATATAAATTCAAGGTCAATTTTGTGATATGTATATTTCTCCTCTTGATTAAATATTGTGCTTATACTGATCTTCTAAATGTAATGCATAATTGAATACAGACTATAGATAGTTACTTATAACAGATTTATAATTAGGTAAGTTAGGTTTTCTAGATATAAAGAAATATATTTGAGATAGATAAACAGTCTTCAAACCTCTCAAAGACCTTCTGAAAATGGCATTTAAAATGGTTTAGGGTATTTCTTGACAATGAGAAATCTCTGCTCCTGGCAGCACCAATTATGTCTGATAGGAAGATTGGCATTGAAGAAACTTGTTATGGAGTTTGCTTTCAACATGTCAAGGTTAGACATTTGGGCAAGAAACTGCTCTTGTCTGTACTGCTTGACTGTTGTTGTATAATCTGGACATGCAGGACCCACAGGAAAGTGACTGCTGAACTCAGTCTTACAGGGTTCTTGCCTCATGAAAGAGTCTACGAGACTTTCTGCAGGGCACAGAAAAATGACTGACAGACTGCTGATGCAGATGGACAGTTTGAAATTTCCTGCTTTGCTGAGAAACCTTCTGGACACATTGTGGCCTAGGGGCTGAAGATGGATGACCCCACAATCCAGAGGAACTTTGGGTGACTCTCCAGGCAGTAAGATGCCTCTGTCAATCCTAATGTTTATATCTTATCCTTCTGTGGTCTTTGATGGAGTTGAAGACAGATAGTTATAGTTATAGTTTTCCATAGCTACATAGAACTTTGGACTCACATGGATGGGATGGATGATATTTTCTTTAAATCTTGCTAAAATATTGTAACTATGTTCTTACTTGATAACTGTTCTGTTATATACAATTTGACTATGTTAAAGTTGAGACCTTTCTTTTTGTTTAAACAGAAAAGAGGAGATGTTGGGGAAGTCTTATGTCAATAAAGCACTGTTGAACCAATAGGGAACCAAGATAGGAGG
>NW_024430551.1:0-10009 GCF_017639785.1 Mesocricetus auratus
CGATCCGCATTCTTCTACATGCCAGTCTCCAATTATGCCAGCACCATTTGTTCAAGATGCTTTCTTTATTCCATTGTATATTTTTAGCTTCTTTGTCAAAGATCAGATGTTCGTATGTGTGTGGGTTAATACCCGGGTTTTCAATTTGATTCCATTTGTCTACCTGTCTATTTTTGTGCCAATACCAAGCTGTTTTCAGGACTATAGCTCTGTAATAATGCTTGAGGTCAGGGATGGTGATGCCTCCGGACGTTGCCTTGTTGAACAGGGTTGTTTTGGTTATCCTGTGTCTTTTGTTTTTCCATACAAAATTGATTATTGTTCTTTCAAGGTCTGTGAAGAATTGTGCTGGGATTTTAATGGGGATTGCATTGAATCTGTAGATTGCTTTTGGCAGGATTGCCATTTTTACAACATTGATCCTACCTATCCAAGAGCATGGGAGATCTTTCCATTTTCTGAGGGCTTCTTTAATTTCTTTCTTTAAAGATTCAAAGTTCTTATGATACAGGTCTTTCAGTTGTTTGGTTAGCGTTACCCCAAGGTATTTTATGTTGTTTGTGGCAATTGTAAAGGGTGATGTTTCTCTGATTTCTCTTTCAGCCCTTTTATCATCTGTATATAGTAGGGCTACTGATTTTCTTGAGTTGATCTTGTAGCCTGCCACTTTGCTGAAGGTGTTAATCAGCTGTAAGAGTTTCCTGGTAGAGTTCTTTGGGTCATTGATGTAAACTATCATATCATCTGCAAACAGTGAAAGTTTGACCTCTTCCTTCCGAATTTGTATCCTCTTGATCCCCCTATGTTGTCGTATGGCAATAGCTAGAACTTCAAGTACCATGTTGAAAAGGTATGGATAGAGTGGACAGCCTTGTTTTGTTCCTGATTTTAGAGGAATTGCGTTGAGTTTCCATCCATTTAGTTTGATGTTGGCTGTTGGTTTACTGTATATAGCTTTTGTTATGTTTAAGTATGCCCCTGTTATCCCAGATCTCTCCAAGACCTTTATCATTTAGGGGTGTTGGATTTTGTCAAAGGCTTTTTCAGCATCTAGTGAGATGATCATGTGATTTTTGTTTCTCAGCTTGTTTATATGGTGGATTACGTTGATGGATTTTCGTAAGTTGAACCATCCCTGCATCCCTGGGATGAAATCTAGAGAATTAACATCCCCCAGGAGGAGTAGACGCCAGGAAATAATCAAATTAAGGGCTGAAATCAATAAAGTAGAAACCAGGAAAACAATACAAAGAATCAATGCAACGGAGAGTTGGTTCTTTGAGAAAATCAACAAGATAGACAAACCTTTGTCCAAACTTACCAAACAGCAGAGAGTGAACACGCAATTTAACAAAATAAGAAATGAAAAGGGGGACATAACAACAGACTCTGACGAAATCCAGAGAATCATTAGGTCATACTTTGAAAACCTGTACTCCACAAAATTCGAAAATTTAAAGGAATTGGATGACTTCCCGGACAGCTATCATTTGCCAAAACTAAATCAAGAAGAGATAAGCAATTTAAATAGACCTATAACACCTATGGAAATAGAAGCTGTCATCAAAATCTCACAACCAAAAAAAGTCCAGGTCCAGATGGCCTCAGTGCAGAATTCTACCAGTAATTCAAAGAACAGCTTATACCAATTAATCTCAAAGTGTTCCACACAATAGAAGCAGAAGTGTCTTTGCCAAACTCTTTCTATGAGGCTTCAATAACCTTGATCCCCAAGCCACACAAAGATACAACTAAGAAAGAGAACTTCAGACCAATATCCCTCATGAACATTGATGCAAAAATACTCAATAAAATACTGGCAAATCGGATCCAAGAACACATCAAAACAATTTTGCTTCTTTGTGTTCTAGAGCTTTCAGCTGTGATGTTAATTCTCTGGTATAACTGTTCTCCTGTTTCTTCATGTGAGCACTTAGTGCTATGAACTTCCCCCGTAGCACTGCTTTCAAAATGTCCCATAGGTTTGGGTATGTTGTTGTCCCGCGCTACCGTCTCGCCAGCAAGAACGACGCAGAACACTCGGATCCTTCTGCAGTAAAGCTTTAATGCATCTTGAGAGATAGATGATCAGCTTCTTAGAGGGAGACCCCAAGCTAAGAAACCCAGCCCCTTATATAAGCCTAGGAGCTCCGAGTGAGATGTGTAGAGCCGGGATTGGTGGTTTGCACATCACCCCAGATGACGTCACGGGAGAGGCACAGTTTAAACGGTTAACTCCAACTGACAGCGACAGTTAACTCCAACTGACAGCGACAGTTAACTCCAACTGACAGCGACAGTTAACTCCAACTGACAGCGACAGTTAACTCCAACTGACAGCGACAGTTAACTCCAACTGACAGCGACAGTTAACTCCAACTGACAGTGGATGTCAGCGCCATCTTCTAACGGCAATAGCGATAGCGAGGGCGGCTCCTCACATCTCCCCTATTCATTTATTTTTGAAGCAATAGGACACCCACAACTTTGGAGTGGAGATAGAGGTCAAATCCCCATGTGCAAATTCGGAACATGTACAAAGCTCCTCTCCAGGGTCTTATCCCCAGAGGAAGTCCTGACCAGTCCGATGTCTTTTTTCTGGGGGAAGGAGATCATGACATAGAACCTTCATGCAAGATGACTTATCTCCCAGGAGAAAGTCGTTATACCGCAGACCTCTCCTGTGCAGTGCTTAGCCTTGCAACTCCTTGGGCTGCTGAAGCCTACCCACTCTATCCCGTGCAATGAGACTAGCCTCGTGGGGTGCAAGAGCTGGGAGGCCAGCGACCTATTGCTTTAACATGGTTAACCAAATGTCAGGGGATGCTCCGTGTTCTAAGGCAGCAAGTGCTTGTGCCACCACCACTTTCTCCTTTTGTTTGGGCTCTGAGCGTACACACCATCCAAAGCATCAACACTATTCCACAGCAGAGAACTAGGCTAAATGATCCTACCCCCACCCATTCCTTAAAATAAGAAAATGCAGATGAAATCCAGGGGGAGAGGTCTTCCATCAGAGAAAGATCCAGATGCGTCGAATTCACTTGCAGGATCGCCATTCTCAACTCACGGAGTGTCTGCTCAAACTCAAAAGTCCAATTCTGTAATAAATGTTGAGACAGAGCTTTTGACAGGTTAGCTGCTCTTGTAAAATTCTCATATTGTACTAAGTGACACAAAGGCCAGGCAACTTTGTTCACATCCCAATTTGGCCATCTGCCACAATATATCCAATTGTTCCTGAACCAAATTAATCTGTTGGTTTACCAACATCAGGCCTCCTTGTATCTGAGAATTGGCAGTGGCCTGTTTATCTAGGACCATGGTCACAGTGGCCTATAGTTCATTAATGGTTTGAGTTGTCTGCACAGTGGCAGAAAGTGCAAGGGCCGAGGCGGTAACCGAAGCAGTAACCGCGGCGGTGGCTATCAGGCCCACAATAATAGCAGAGATCCCAAAAATCTCGCTTTTCCCTAAACAAACTCAAATTACTTGGCGCCTCAACAGGAGCTGGAATAAATCGAGGCATGCGCATTACCAAAGCAAAAGGGTGCTTAATAGCATCCCAGCATAATGCATAAAAACAATTCTAAGCAGAACAATTTATTTCTTTCTGATTCTTACCTAAGGTATCATTACTCACAACCCAAATAAAGGGCAGCTGAATAATTAGTTCTCTTAAAAGGGGTATACTTAACATTGGAGGAGGACCAATCAGATGATCCAGAGCTCTGTCCCTCACTCAGACTGTTGCCTAATGCCCCTTTCCAATCAAAAGTAATCTGTCCCTTCTCACTATCATAGGAGAAAGATCAGTACAGCTTCCATTAATTCAAAAGGATTAGCATTAGATCTTTCTGGATCCATATGAATAAAATTATCCTTTAATGAAGAAATCACAGTAAAGCACAAGCTTCCTACTAATGACAAGGTTCTCTCATCCTGAAAACTCTGTATCTGAGGATCTAAAGGCAAAAAGGCAAGCCCCAACTCTCTATTATTTGTGAAAAATCTAGGGAACACCTGGGCATTCTGCATCACTGGCATCGGTAGGGGGAAGGTAGACATGATGGCCCACCGTAACTCTCCCATCATACTAGGAACCATCATCCCGAGTAGGAGAGTCTTCATCACCCACTTGGCCTCCATCCTTCTTATTCTGGAGTTGTGAAGGAGCTCTTCGAGTGAGTCTTTCAGGGATCCACAGGGGGTTTTCTTCCTCCTGTGGAAAAACACACACAGCTCCCCTGGATCTTATAAGAATAGGATCCGGGCCTTTCCAGAGATCAGTCAAGACATCTTTCCATTTTACCATTTCTTTTGGCCTATCAGGCTCTAAACTGTGGCGATCAGCCGCAGTGTGGCCTTGGGCATCACAGTTCAAGAAATTAAGGGTAAAAAGTGCCATGGATACAGCAACTCTTGGTACCGAGGGTAGAACATCCTCAATACTCCCCTTTTGTTTAATCAGATATGATTTGAGTGTACGATGGGCACGTTCCACAATGCCCTGTCCTTGAGGGTTATAAGGTAGGCCAGTTAGATGGGTAACATCCATTTGCCGACAAAACTGTCGGAATTTTTGAGAGGTATATGCTGGTCCATTGTCTGTTTTTAAAATTCTGGGTTTTCCCTAAGCACTCCAGGCCTCAAGGCAATGTTGAATCACATATGAGGCCTTTTCCCCTGTTAGGGGTGTGGCAAACATTACGCCAGAACAGGTGTCAACAGAAACATGAACATATTGAAGCCTTCCAAAAGAGGGAATATGAGTAACATCCATCTGCCACATCTGCAATGGTCTAATGCCACGTGGGTTTATTCCCATGTGGGGAGTAGGTAAGAATTCGCAGCAATTCTGGCATTGAGTAACAATTTCCCTAGCCTCTTTCCTGGATAGAGCAAAACGACGGCGCAAGGTCTCAGCCGTCACATGAAAGCGCTTATGGAATTCTTTTGCTGCTTGTGCATGGGTAGACAAGGCAGCGGCCACCAGCTTTGTAGCCTTGTCCGCTAAGTCATTCCCTAAGGACATGGGACCTGGGAGTCCAGAATGTGCTCGGACATGGGTAATGAAAACAGGAAATCTCCTATTTAACAAGGCAGCTTGTATCTTCTGAAAGATGTTAGCAACTCTGCTGGAGGATCTTATTATTCCAGCTATCTCAAGGAGATTAACTGCATTAACCACATAAGAGGAATCTGATACAATATTGAGGGGTCCTGGAAAAGCCTCAAGAACCTCCAGTACTATCAGACATTCTACAACTTGAGGTGAAGTTTCATTATATTGTTTAGATATAACCCTATCCTTGACCACATAAGCTCCCATACCAGTTTTTGATCCATCAGTGTACACCACAGTCCCATCTGGGAGTGGGTCTTTAGCTGTCACTTGTGGAAACACTATAGCCTGGTTTAGGGCAAACTGTAAAATTGGATGCTTTGGAAAATGATTATCAATTTGTCCTGAAAAGGAAGTAACTAAAACTGCCCAATCACTAGATGTGGCTGCCAAGGTCTGAACTTGTGCAGCAGTATAAGGCACAATCAAGGAATCAGGATCCCTGCCAAAATGTGTAACAGCTGCTTTTATTCCGCGAAGCGAGCTGTGCAACAGCATCAGGGTACCAGTCAATAATCTTAGCAGGGGAAGCATTTGGATGAATCCAAAGTAATGGTCCATGTTGCCACAGGACTGCAGTTGGCAATTGAGCTGTCTTAAAAACACACAGATTAAAAGGTAGTGACTCCTCAATTCGTTGTAATTGTGCTTCCTGTAAGGCCTCTTCCACCATCTGTAAGGCTCGGTGGGCGGCAGGGGTAAATTTTCTGGGTGAGGAGATATGAGGCTCACCCTCCAGGAGATCGAAGAGGGGTTTTAGATCAGCAGATGGAATTTTTAAAAAGGGCCTCAACCAATTTATATCTCCCAGAAGTTTCTGAAAATCATTTAATGTTTGTAAGTGGTCTTTGCGAATTTCTATTTTCTGAGGAACTATATTTTTGGGAGTAATCTTTGAGCCCAAAAAGAGGCCTGTATCTGCAATTTGAACCTTTTCTGAGGCAATCTCTAATCCCCACTGTTTTAATTCAGCCACCAGCATGGGAAAAGCCTTTTGTAAAACATCTAACTCTTTGTGACAAATAAGAATATCGTCCATATAATGGATAACGATTAAAGATGTAAATTGCTTCCTAATTGGCTCCAAAGCCTCCTGCACATATAGCTGACATATTGTTGGGCTATTGGCCATGCCTTGCGGCAGTACCTTCCACTGAAATCTCTTGTCTGGTTCCATATGATTAAGAGAAGGGATAGTGAAGGCAAACCTTGGTCTATCCCGTGGGTAAAGTGGAATAGAGAAGAAACAATCCTTAATATCTATAATAATAAGCTTCCAATCTTGAGGAAGTGCAGAAAGCAAAGGAAGGCCTCTTTGAACAGGGCCAAAAAGATGCATCTGATTGTTAATGGCCCGCAGGTCGTGGAGTAATCTCCACTTCCCAGATTTCTTCTTAATAACAAAAATTGGTGTATTCCATGGGGAGGTAGAAGGCTCTAGATGCCCCAGCCGTTCCTGTTCTTGCACTAATCTTGTGACAGCCTCTAATTTTTCAGAGGATAGAGGCCATTGAGAGACCCATAACGGCTCCTCTGTTTTCCATGGTATGGGTCGTGAAGCCTCAACGGCCCCTAAATAAAACCCAGTCCTTTTCTACCCCGATTTCCGTGTTGTGTAATGGGTTTTATTCTGCCTTGTTCTTGCCTACCCAAGCCTCTACCATTTGTATACCCCATCTTTGCCATAATGGCTGATGCCTGGGGGGAGTATTCATTAGTTAGGGTCATGCCCATGGCTTGTAACACATCTCGTCCCCATAAATTTACAGGGAGTGGCAACACATAGGGGGTAAAACATCCCTGTTTGCCTTCAGCATCCCGCCAGGTTAAGGCTGAGGCACTGATGGCAGGAGAGGACTGGTATCCAAGACCTTGTAGAGAATGAGATGAAACAACAGTGGGCCAAGACTTCGGCCACCAATGGAGTGAAATAATGCTTTTGTCTGCTCCCGAATCCATTATCCCTTCAAATTCTTTTCCATTAATTAACAATTTTATTGTAGGTCTCTCATTTAGGGGTATAGCCAGATAGGCTGAATCACTTCCAGAAGATCCCATAGCCCTTTTTTGTAAAGTGTAGGTTTCTCCATCCCCGAGGGAGGGCAGCAACACCAGTTGTGCAATTCTATCTCCCTGCTTTATAGAAAATACACCCCGAGGGCTAGAACAGAGAACTTGAATCTCCTCTTTATGATATGGGTCAACAATCCCAGGATATATAATGAGTCCCTGTAAAGTTAAGGAGCCACGGCCCAGAATAAGCCCAATGGTGGCAGGGGGCAAAGGTCCAGGGGAATGGACTGGGACCGGTTGAACATTCATTTGGGGCATGAGTAAGAAGTCGGAGGCGGCACGCAAGTCCATTCCGGAGGTTCCTCGGAAACCTCTACTTCCTCTTGATTGCTTTTCTGAAATTGGTTCCCATATTTCTGAGGGCCCTGGGACCATGGGCCCCGTGACCCGTTTTTTGATTGGGGTACCTTGGATTCTTCAATAGGGGGCAGAAGCCTCCCTTTACATCCCGGACTGACCTGCATTCGCTAGCCCTATGATAACCTTTACCACAACGATAGCAAAGCTTCGATTCTCTTGTTCTTTCAGGGGCTTGACAATCTTTCTTAAGGTGCCCCATTCTCCCACAATTAAAACAAGCTTTTCGATTAGATAAATCTCTATACCTGTGCGTTTGTAAAATGGCGGCAGCTAGTCCTGCATTGGTTAGGGGTCCCCCCAGCTCCCTGCACACTCTGAGCCAATCTTGTAAACCTTTGCTTTTGCGAGGGCGATAGCCGCTCGACATTCCTGGGTTGCTTGTTCATAGACAAGTTGCTCAATCAGGGGCATAGCTTGTTCTGAATCACCAAAGATGCGACTGGCGGCCTCTGTCATTCTGGCCACAAAGTCTGAAAATGGCTCTTGGGGTCCTTGGACAATCTTTGTAAGGTGTCCACTGGACTCTCCCCTTTTGTGAGGGCCTTCCATGCTTTAATAGCGGCGGCCGACACCTGACCATAGACGCCCCAGATGTAGTTGGTTTGATTAAGGGCATGTTGACCCTGACCTGTCAGCATTTCAAATGTCCACTGCCTCTGATTCTCATCTTCAGCCGTGGCATTAACTCTAGCTTGTGCCTGGGCTGCATCATACCAGAGAGCCTTCCATTCCATGTATTGTCCCATGTTGGGAAGCACTGCTTTCACTGTCGTTTGCCAGTCAGTGGGAGTCATGGCAAAATTAGCAAGCCTTTCCACCTGTAATGTGGTAAAGTTAGCATTGACCCCATAATTACGAACGGATTCGGCCAATTCTTTAATTTGATTGTAATCTACGGGGGTATGTACTCTTCCGCCTTCCACATTCTCGAATACTGGAAAAGCCATTTGTATTTTTCTCCGTTCCTCTAAAGGTAAAAAGGAGTCAGTACCAGTATTCAGCCGAAGCTCATATGGCGGAGGCGCTGAGGGGCGTGAGCCCGCCGGATTTATAGGCGGTGGCCTCACATTCATTTTTGTTTTCAGTGGCCGGTGTCTATCAGGGTGATATCTTTTTTCCTCATACCGTGCCACCTCCTCCTCTAGACCACCTTCTTCGCTAGAATCCAGAGTGTCAGAATCAGAATTATCTAGCTCCAAGGCTTCTAGCTCTACTGCAGGGTATAGACTAGATTCTGGCTTTTTCTTTTTCTTAGATTTGTTAAGGGGTGAATGATAACTCCCTTCTTTCTCTCCCCTTTCTTAACTTCCTGGGGAGGGCCTTTTTTCTTAGACATGTCTTTTCTTTTGCGAGCTCCCATTCTCTCACTCCGTTCAGTTTCTGACATGCTATCCTGAACTTCCTCTAAGGTTCCCTGACTTTCTATTATAGCAGGGTGACAGGCCTCATCCTCCAAGCAGTTTTTAACTAGCTTCCAAATGGCTTTGGTACCTAAGCAGAGATCTCCTTCTGCATGCTTCCTGTCTAGTTCTTTACCTAGCTTGTTCCATGAGGCCACAGTGAGGGACCCGGAACAAGCATACCATGGTGCCACTCTATCTACCTCCTTCACAAAATTTTGAAGTGTTCGTGGTGCAATTTTAAGATCTCTTTGTTTTAGCACAGTCTGTAAGGCTGTAACCACTGACTGTGACGACCCCATCGCGCTGACAGCTTATCTAAAAACGCGCTCAACTCCGTTCACCAGACTGACAGCACCAGACTGACAGCGCCAGACTGGACAGCGCCAGATGGACAGCGCCAGACGGACAGCGCCAGACGGACAGCGCCAGATGGACAGCGCCGTTCTGTCAGCACCAGCCACGATGAAGGAGAAGGACAAACAGGACTAGCACCAAAGCCTCCACTGACCCGTCCCACGGTGATGACAAACTAAGGCCAAAGTCGAGAAAAGGGTTGTTCAGGATAAAGCATACCTCTCTGAACCTACGTCCCTGCAGTTCTGAATCCGCCCCGTTTTCCGAGGGGTCTCTCGCGGCGCCGGCGATGTTGAAGAGTTCCCGGGTTTCGGCACCAGATGTCCCGCGCTACCGTCTCGCCAGCAAGAACGACGCAGAACACTCGGATCCTTCTGCAGTAAAGCTTTAATGCATCTTGAGAGATAGATGATCAGCTTCTTAGAGGGAGACCCCAAGCTAAGAAACCCAGCCCCTTATATAAGCCTAGGAGCTCCGAGTGAGATGTGTAGAGCCGGGATTGGTGGTTTGCACATCACCCCAGATGACGTCACGGGAGAGGCACAGTTTAAACGGTTAACTCCAACTGACAGCGACAGTTAACTCCAACTGACAGCGACAGTTAACTCTAACTGACAGCGACAGTTAACTCCAACTGACAGCGACAGTTAACTCCAACTGACAGCGACAGTTAACTCCAACTGACAGTGGATGT
>NW_024430552.1:0-1306 GCF_017639785.1 Mesocricetus auratus
ACATTTTCAAAATCATTATTAGAATTTAAGGAACATGTAGGATATATATGTTCAATAAATTTTCACAGGACTGATTTTGTTTTCATTTTGTCATTTATCATTTGTTTGATATAGCAGCATGTTCTGTAAATTTCTGACCTCATAGATCTAGTCTTTCTGGTAGCATAAAATACATATTTGTAAATTATAACACTTGGAACATGTTGGGTCCTATTAGGAGAAGAATAACATATTTTTCCACTTACTATCAATGGTATAGAAGTTTCATTTTGAGTCTCTATCAGCAGATGTTAAGCTTCAACAGTTGGGGACACTGACATTTTATGGACTCTTTAGTTTTTGTTTTAGATTTTTTGTTTTTTTCAAGACAGGTTTTCTTTGTATTGTTTTAGAGACTGTCCTGGAACTCGCTCTGTAGACCAGGCAGGCCTGGAACTCTCAGAGATCCTCCTGTCTCTGCCTCCCTAGTGCTGGGATTAAAGGTATGCTCCACCAATGCCTGGCTTACACTCTTTAGTTTTTGGTAAAGAATACTTTATTGTTGTGGTGTCATGAAAATATACATTGGTTTTATTTTTTTGACAGATTCTTTTTAAATAACCCTAGATTCCCTGGATAATCAGTCTGACCTTGAAGTCACAGACAGAACTTACTGCCTTTGACTCCCAAGTGATGGGAATGAATGGTAACTTCAGGCTGTCTGGGATTTACTTACCTTCTTTGAAACATTCTCAACATATATCCTTGGTGAGACTGGCACTGATAAGTAGAGGAGTCTGGATTCAAGCTCAACAGATCTGTTTGCCTTTGACACCAGATCCCTGAGGTTATAGAATATTCTGGCATACCTGGCTGAAATCTTTTTAATATGATCACTTAATGTCAATGTTGGTTGTCTTTTGAAAAGTGATAAGAACTCACGGTGGCTAAATATTTCAGGCCAGGCTTACTTATTTTGTGACTTGGTCTATAGTATGCCAAGTTAGCTTTGAATTTCATATACACTTGAGGATAGTCTTGTCCTGATGTTATTACCCCCAACTGAGCTGCTTTCCAGCATATATATATATATATATATATTAGTAAAATATTGCTCATTTTTTCATACTACATAAGTTCAGATTCAGAAATGGAGAATACTCTGGGTTTTTCATTTAGACCTGTGTGAATTGTTTGGTTTTTGTCCTTTTGTCCCCTGTCTACAGGAATTAATTCTAAATCATTATTACTCAGCTTTCCTTTCAAAAAGATTATTTGATTTTAGAATAATGATTTTTTTGCATATCTTAGATTCCCCATAATCTAG
>NW_024430553.1:0-736 GCF_017639785.1 Mesocricetus auratus
AGACTGACAGCACCAGCCACGATGAAGGAGAAGGACAAACAGGACTAGCACCAAAGCCTCCACTGACCCGTCCCACGGTGATGACAAACTAAGGCCAAAGTCGAGAAAGGGGTGTTCAGGATAAAGCATACCTCTCTGAACTTACGTCCCTGCAGTTCTGAATCCGCCCGTCTTCCGAGGGGTCTCCCGCGGCGCCGGCGATGTTGAAGAGTTCCCGGGTTTCGGCACCAGATGTCCCGCGCTACCGTCTCGCCAGCAAGAATGACGCAGAACACTCGGATCCTTCTGCAGTAAAGCTTTAATGCATCTTGAGAGATAGATGATCAGCTTCTTAGAGGGAGACCCCAAGCTAAGAAACCCAGCCCCTTATATAAGCCTAGGAGCTCCGAGTGAGACGTGTAGAGCCGGGATTGGTGGTTTGCACATCACCCCAGATGACGCCACGGGAGAGGCACAGCTTAAACGGTTAACTCCAACTGACAGCAGATGTCAGCGCCATCTTCTAACGGTTAACTCCAACTGACAGCAGATGTCAGCGCCATCTTCTAACGGCAATAGCGATAGCGAGGGCGGCTCCTCACAACAAAATCCATCTTTCAGCTGCATACAAGGTACACCTCAACTTCAAAGACACAGCAAAAGGTTGGGATAAGATTTTCCAATCAGATGTTCCTAAGAAACTAGTTTATGTAGCAATTCTAGTATCGAAAAAATTAGACTTCAAACTAAAATCAAT
>NW_024430554.1:0-10071 GCF_017639785.1 Mesocricetus auratus
CACCAGCAGTTGAGGAGTGTTCCCCTCTCTCCACATCCTCTCCAGCATAAATTGTCTTCGGTGTTTTTGATTTTAGCCATTCTGACAGGATTAAGATGGTATCTCAGAGTTGTTTTGATTTGCATTTCCCTGATGGCTAAGGATGTTGAGCACTTTCTTAAGTGTCTCTTGGCGATTTTAGCCTCCTCTATTGAGAATTCCCTGTTTAGTTCTTTACCCCACCTATTTCACATTCTTTAATGACATACAATATTAAAATAAAGATAGTATTGCCATGAAAAAAATAAAAAGGAAAACTAACTATATAACAGTGTTAGAAACTTCATGTGTAAGTTCTTGAAAACAAATGTTACAACACTTTGTGAGAAAACTACATGTGTAATTCTTTGAAAACTAATGATACAACTCTCTGTGAGAATCTATATTTGTACCTATCTTGAAAACTAACGACACAACCCTGTGTAGGAATCTACATCTGTAACTTCTTGAAAAAAACGATACAACACTGTGTAAGAAACTACGTGTGTAACTACTTGAAACCTAACAATACAAAACTGTGTGAGAATCTACACGGGCATCTTAGTGAAAATTACTGATACAACACTGTGTGAAACTAAACGTGTAACTTATTGAAAACTAATGATACTGCACAGTGTGATAAACTACATATGTAATTTCTTGAATACAAACAATACAACACTGTGTTCGAAACTTCATGCATCACTTCTTGAAAACTGTGTGAGATTCTATAAGAGTAACTTCTTGAAAACTAATGACACAATGCTGTGTGACAAACTACATGGGTAACTTTTTGAAAATTAACTGTAGAACACTCTATGAGAAACTACATGCATATCTTCTTGAAAACAAACGACACAACCCTGTGTGAGAATCTAGACATGTAACTTATTGAAAACTAACGATGCTGCACAGTGTGATAAACTACATGTGTAACTTCTTGAATACAAACAATACAACACTGTGTGATTACCTATGACTGTAACTTATTGAATATTAACAGTACAACACTGTTGGATAATCTACATGCATAACTTCTTGAAAACAAACTATACAAAACTCTATGAGAACCTTCATGCATAATTCCATGAAAAGTAATAATACAACACTGTGTGAGAATCTATAAGTGTATCTTATAGAAAATTGATGATACAACACTGTGTGAGAACGCATGTGTGTAACTTCTTGAAAACTAACGATTCAACGCTGTGTGAGTATCTACAAGTGTAACTTCTTGAAAACAAACGATACAACACTGTGTGAGAAAATATGCATTTAACTTCTTGAAAACTAACGATAAAACACTGTGTGAGAATCTATATTCATAACATCTTCCAAACTAACGATACAACACTGACTTCGAAATTACACGCATAACTTCTTGGAAACAAATTAAATAACTCTGTGTGAGTAACTAAATTAGTAAATTCTTAAAAACTAACAATACAAGATGGTATGAGAATCTGCACGTGAATCTTATTGAAAATTAACATACAACCCTGTGTGAGAATCTACACGTGTAACTAATTGAAAACTACCAATAGAGCACAGTATTTGAAACTACATGCCTAAGTTTTTGAAAACAAACGAAGCAACACAGTGCGAAAAACTATGCGTGTAACTTCTTGAAATCTAACAATACAACCCTGTGTGAGAATCTATAAGTGTAAGTTCTTGAAAACAAACCAAACAACACTCTGTGAGAAACTATGTGTTTAACTTCTTGTAAACTAAAGATACAACACTGTGTGATAATCTACACGTGTATCTTATTGAAAACTAACAAAACAACGCTGTGTGATATTCAACACGTGTACCTTATCGAAAACTAACGACACAACTCTGCGTGAGAATCTACATGTGTAACTCATTGATAACTAATGATACAACAATGTCTGAGAATCTATATGTTTAACTACTTGAAAACAGGTGATCCAACACTGTGAGAGAAACTACATGCATAAATTCTTGTAAACTAACGATGCAACGCTCTGTGAGATTCTACACGTGTAAATTATTCAAAACTAATGACACAACACTGTGTACGATTCTACACTTGTAACTTACTGAAAACAAAATACAGAACGATGTGTGAGATTCTACACGTGTACCTTATTGAAAACTAAAGATACAACGATGTGTGAGAATCTACATGTGTACCTTATTGAACACTAACGATACAATGTTGTATGAGATTCTACACTTGTACCTTACTGAAAACAAACTATGCAAAATGTTTGAGAAACTCCATGGGTAATTTGTTGAAAAGTAACAATACAAAACTGTGTGAGAATCTATAAGTGTGACTACTTGAAAACTAGCGATACAAAACTGTTTGAGAAACTACACGTGTAAATTCTTGAAAACTAACGATACAATGCTGTGTGAGAATCTACATGAGTACCTTATTGAAAACTAACAACACAAATCTGTGTGACAATCTACAGGTGTAACTTATTGAAAACTAGAGATACAACACTGTGTAAGTATCTACACGTGTAACTCGTTGAAAATTAACGATATAACACAGTTTAAGAATCTACTAGTGTAACTCTTTGGAAACTATCGACACAACACGGTGTGATAAACTACATGCATAATTTCTTGAAAACTGACGATAAAATACTGGGTGAGAATAAACACGTGTAACTTATTGAAAACTAACAATACAATACTTTTTGAGAATCTGTAAGCGTAACTTCTTGAAAACTAACGATACATCACTGTGTGAGAAACTACATTTTTAACTTATAGAAAACTAACTATATAACACTGTGAGAGAATCTACACATGTAACATTTTCAAAACTAGCCTTATAACCTTGTGTGAGAAACTACATGTGTAAATTCTTGGAAAATATCGATACAACACTGTGTGAGAAACTACATGCGTAAATTGTTGATAACTAATGAAACAACTCTGTTTGACAATCTATAAGCTATACTTCTTAAAAAATCAATACAACACTGTGTGAGTAACTAAATGCATTACTCCTTGAAAACTAATGATACAACGCTGTGTGAGATTCTATACATGTACCTTATTGAAAACTAGCAATACAAGCTGTGTGAAAATATAAAGGTGTAACATATTGAAAACTAAAGACACAACACTGCTAAAAGTTTCTACACATATAACTTATTGAAAACTAGAGATACAACACTGTGTGAGAATCTACATGTGTATCTTATTGAAAACTAATGATACAACGCTCTTTGAGAATCTACCCGTTTAACTTCTTGGAAAATATCAATACAACACTGTGCGAGAAACTGCATGTGTAACTTATTGAAAAATAACTATACAATGCTTTGTGAGATTCTACACGTGTACCGTATTGAAAATTAATGATATAACGCTGTGTGAGTATCTACACATGTACCATATTGAAAACTAACGATATATCACTTTGTGAGAAACTACATGTGTAACTTATGGAAAACTAACGATATAACACTGCGTGAGAATCTACCCAATAACATCTTCAAAACTAGCCTTATAACCTTGTGTGAGAGACTACATCTGTTACATCTTGGAAACTATCGATACAACACTGTGTGAGAAAACAAATGTGTAACTTGTAGAAAACTAACAAAATAATTCTGTGTGATAATCTATAAGCGATAGTTCTTGAAAACCATCAATACAACATTGTGTGAGGGACTACATGAGTAACTTCTTGAAAACTAACAATAAAACGCTGTGTGAGATTCTACACGTGTACCTTATTGAAAACTAACGATACAACAATGTGTAAGAATCTACACGTGTACCTTATTGAAAACTAAAGTTACAACGCTGTGTGAGATTTTACACGTGTACCTTATTGAAAACTAACGATACAACGCTGTGTAAAAATCTATACGTGTACCTTATTGAAAACTCACGATACAACCCTGTGTGAGATTCAACACTTGCACCTTATCGAAAACTAACGATACACAGCTGTGTGGGAATCTACACGTGTACCTTATTAATAACTAACAATACAACAATATGTGAGAATCTATAAGTGTTTAACTACTTGAAAACAGGCGATACAACAGTGTGAGAAACTACATGCACAACTTCTTGAAAACTAAGCAAACAACGCTGTGTGAGATTCTACACTTGTACCTTATTGCAAAATAATGATATAACGCTATGTGAGAATCTACACATGTAACTTATGGAAAACTAACGATATAACTCTGTGTAAGAATCCACACATTAACTTCTTCCAAACTAGCCATAAAACCTTGTGTGAGAAACTATATCTGTAACTTCTTGGAAACTATCGATACAAAACTCTGTGAGAAACTAAATGCATAACGTGTTGAAAATTAACAAAACAACTCTGTGTGAGTATCGATAAGCGATACTTCTTGAAAACCATCAATACAACACTGGTTGAGTAACTACATGCATAAATTCTTGAAAACTAACAATACAAGGCTGTGTGATATTCTACACGTGTACCTTCTTGAAAACTAATGATACAAAACTGTGTGAGAAACTACACGTGTAACTAATTGAAAACTAAAGATACAAAACTATGTGAGAATCTACAACTGTACCATATTGAAAAATAACGATACAATGCTGTGTGAGAATCTACACATGTAGCATATTGAAAACTAACGATACAACACTCTGTGAGAAAATACATGTGTAACTTATTGAAAACTAACGATATAACACTGTTGAGTATCTACACATTTAACTTCTTCAATACTAGCCTTATAACCTTTTGTGAGAAACTATATCTGTAAATTCTTGGAAACTATCAATACAACAATGTGTGATAAACTAAATGTGTAACTTGTTGAAAACTAACAAAACAACTCTCTGTGAGGATCTATAAGCGATACTTCTTGAAAACCATCAATACAACACTATGTGAGATTCTACACGTGTACCTTATTGAAACCTCATAATACAACAATGTGTGAGAATCTACACGTGTTCATTATAGGAAATTAAGGATAGAAAGCTGTGTTAGATTCTACACATGTACCTTATAGAAAACTAACAATACAACGCTGTGTAATAATCTACATGTGTACATTATTGATAACTAACTATACAATACTGTGTGAGAATCTATAAGCGTATCTACTTGAAAACTAGCGATGCAACACTGTGAGAGAAACTGCATGCGTAACTTCTTTTTTAAATTTATTTTTCAGTTTAAATTCAGATAAGAAACAAGGTTGCTTCACAAGTTAGTTCTAGGTCCCTCTCCCTTTCCTTCCCCTCCTCCCGTTATCCCCTCATTTCCCCAGGGAGGGTGTCAATTCATATAGGGCAGGGCAGAGACCCTTCCCCAAGAGTTCAGGGTGAGAGTGCACCTCACATTTTTGTATGGGAGTCCAAAGTCCGTGTGTATACTCGGGATTGGCTCAATAGATTACCTAGGCCTCCTCACTGACACTCACATTCAGGGGGTCTTGATCAGTTCCATGCTGGATTCCAGGCATCAGTCTGGGATTCCAGAGCTATCCTTGTCAGGTCAGCTGTTTCTGGGGGTTACTTCTTAAAAACTAATAATACAACGCTGTTTGAGTGTCTGAACTTGTACCTTATTGAAAATGACGATATAACGCTGTGTGAGATTCTACACGTCGAACTTATTAACTACTAACAACACAATGCTGTGTGAGAATCTACAGTTTTATCTTATTGAAAACTAAAGATACAACACTGTTTAAGTATCTACATGTAATTTATTGAAAATAAAAGATAAAACGCTGTGTGAGAAACTACATGTGTACCACATTGAAAAAATATGGCACAACTCTGTGTGAGAATCTACAGGTGTAACTGATTGAAAACTAAACATACAACACTGTGTAAGAATCTACAGTGTAACTTATTGAAAACTAATGATACAACACAGGTTAAGAATCTACCCATGTAACTTCTTGGAAACTATCGACACAACGCCGTGAGAGAAACTACATGTGTAAATTCTTTAAACTAACGATACAACACTGTGTGAGAATCTACATGTGTATCTTATTGAAAATTAACGATACAGTACTGTGTGAGAAACTTTATATGTAATTTCTTGAAATCTAACAATACAACACTATGTGAGAATTGACACGTGTAAATTTTTGGAAACTATCGATACAACACTGTGTGAGAAACTACATGAGTATCTTATTGAAAACAAACGACACAAAACTGTATGATAATCAAGACAACACTGTGTGAGGTACTACATGCATAACTTCTTGAAAACTAACGATACAACTCTGTGTGAGAAACTACATGTGTAATTTTTGGAAAATTAACGATATAACACTGTGTGAGAATCTACACATGTAACTTCTTCAAAATTAGCCTTCAAACCTTCTGAGAGAAACTACATCAGTAACTTCTTGGAAACTATCGATACAAGACTGTGTGAGAAACTAAATGCATAACTTGTTGAAAACTAACAAAACAACTCTGTGTGAGTATCTATAAGTGATACTTCTTGAAAACCATCAATACAGCACTGTGTGAGGAACTAAATGTGTAAATTCTTGAAAAGTAACGATACAACGCTGTGTGAGATTCTACAGGTGAAACTTATTGAAAACTAAACATACAACACTGTGTGAGTTTAAACAGTTGTACCTTATTGAAAACTAGCTATACAAGCTGTGTGAGAATCTACAGGTGTAACTTATTGAAAACGAAAGATACAATGCTGTGTGAGAATATACTCGTACAACTTACTGAAAACTAACGATACAATAGCATGTGTGATTCAAACGTGCAACTTATTGAAAACTAACGCTACAATCCTGTGTGATAATCTACACGTGTATTTTATTGAAAACTAATGATACAACGCTGTGTGAGATTCAACATGTGCACCTTATCCAAAACTAACAATACAATTCTTTGTGAGAATCTACACGTTTACCTTATTGATAACTAACGATGCAACAATGTGTGAGAATCTATAAGTGTAACTACTTGAAAACAAGCGATACAACACTGTGTGAGAACCTGCATGCGTAAATTCTTGAAAACTAACGATTCAACGCTGTGTGAGATTCTACACATGTACCTTATTGAAAACTAATGATACAACACATGTTTGAGATTCTATACGTGTACCTTATTGAAAACTAACGATACAAGACTGTGTGAGAATCTACAAATGTACCTTATTGAAAACTAATGACATAACAGCTGTGTGAGTAATCTACAGGTGTAACTTATTGAAAACTAACGATACAACACTGTGTGAGAATCTACATGTGTACCTTATTGAAAACTAACGATAGAACGCTGTGTGAGATTCACACGTTTACCTTATTGAAGACTATGATAGAACACTATGTGAGAAACTACATGTGTAACTTATGGAAAACTAACGATATAACACTGTGTGAGAATACTACACATGTAACTTCTTGAATACTAGCCATATAACACTGTGTGAGAAACTACATCTGTAACTTCGTGAAAACTATCGATAACAACACTGTGTAGAAAGTAGATGCATAACTTTTAAAAACTAATGAAACAAATCTGTGTGAGAATCTATAAGTGATATTTCAATAGCAACACTGTGTGAGAAACTACATGTGTAACTTCTTGAAAATTAACGAAACAACGCTGTGTGAGATTCTACACGTGTACCTTATTGAAAACTAACGATACAACACAGTTTAAGAATCTACCCATGTAACTTCATGGAAAACTATCGACACAAAACTGTGTGAGAAACTACATGCGTAATTTCTTGAAAACTAACAATACAACACTGTGTGAGAATCTACATGTCTAACTTTCTGAAAACTAACGATACAACGCTGTGTGAGGATCTACACCTATAACTTGTTGAAAACTGATGATACAACACTGTGTGAGAATCTACACGTGTAACTTATAGAAAACTAAAGATACAACACTGAGTGAGAAACTATATGTGTAACTTATGGAAAACTAATGATATAACACTGCTTGAGAATCTACACATGTAACTTACTCAAAACTAGCCTTATAATGTTGTGTGAGAGACTATATCTGTAATTTCTTGCAATCTATCGATACCACACTTTGAGAGAAACTAAATGCGTAACTTGTTTATAACTAACAATACAACTCTATGTGAGAATATGTAATCAATAATTCCTTAAAACCATCAATACAACACTGTGTGAGGAACTACATGTGTAAATTCTTGAAAACTAATGATACAACGCTGTGTGAGATTCTACATGTGCACGTTATTCGAAAACTAAGGAAACAAAGCTGTGTGAGATTCTACTCGTGTACCTTATTGAAAACTAAAGACACAACACTGTGTGTGATTATACACGTGTAACTTATTGAAAACTAAAGATATAACGCTGTGTGAGGATCAACATGAGTATCTTATTGAAAACTAATTATAAAAAGCTTTGTGAGAATATACAGGTGTTGCATATTGAAAACTATCGATACAATGCTGTTTAAGAATCTACAAGTGTACCTCATTGAAAACTGAATGATACAAAATAATTTGAGAATCTACCCGTGTAACTTCTTGGAAAATATCGATACAACACAGTGTGAGAAACTACATGCGTAATTTCTTGAAAACTAACGATACAAAACTGTGTGAGAATCTATAAGTGTCACTACTTGAAAATTAGCGATACAACACTGTTTGAGAAACTACATGCGTAGCTTCTTGAAAACTAACGATACAACGCTGTGTGAGAATCTACAGGTGTAACTTATTGAAAACTAATGATACAACGCTGTTTCAGAAAATATACGTGAACCACATTGAAAACGAATCATACAACTCTGTGTGAGATTCAACAAGTTCACCTTATGGAAAACTAACGATAAAATGCTGTGTGAGAATCTACACGTGTACCTTATTGATAACTAAGGATACAACAATGTGTGAGAATCTATTCGTGTAACTATTTAAAAATAAGCGATATAACACTGTGTGAGAAACTACATTTGGGAATAGTTGAAAAATAACATTACAGCGCTGTGTGAGATTCTACACGTATACCTTATTAAAACCTAATGATACAAGGCTGTGTGAGATTCAACACGTGTACCTCACTGAAAAATAGCAATACAAGCTGTATGAGAATCTACAGGTGTAACTTACTGTAAACTAAAGAGACAACACTGTGTAAGTATCCACACGTGTATACTGAAATATACAACGCTGTGTGAGAATCTACACGTGCAACATATTGAAACCTAACGATACAACAGTGTGTGAGTTTCTACCCGTGTAACTTGAAAACTAACGCTATAACACTGTGTGATAATCTACACGTGTAACGTATTGAAAACTAACAATACAACCCTGTGTGAGATTCTACATGTGTACCTTATCAAAAACAAACGATACAATGCTGTTTGAGAATTTACAGTGTACCAAATTGATAACTAAGGATACAATGATGAGTGAGAATCTATAAATGTAGCTAGTTGAAAACAAGCAATACAACACTGTGTGACAAACTACATGCATAATTTCTTGAAAACGAACGATACAATTCTGTGTGAGATTCTACACGTGTACATTATTGAAAAATAATGAAACAAAGTTGTATGAGATTTTACATGTGTACCTTATTGAAAAATAAGGATACAATGCTGTGTCAGAATCTATAAGTGTAACATATTGAAAACAAACGATACAACATTGTGTGAGAATCTATATGTGTAAACACTAATAACTAACGACACAACACTGTGTGTGATTCTACACGTGGAACATATTGAAAACTAATGCTACAACGCTGTGTGATAATCTACACATGTAGCTTATTGAAAACTAATGATACAATGCTGTGTGATATCTACGGGTGTAACTAATTGAAAAATAATGATACAAAGTTTTGAGAGATTCTTTATGTGTACCTTATTTAAAACTAACGATACAACGCTGTGTGACAAGCTACACTTGTACCTTATTGAAAAATTCTGATACAAACCTGCGTGAGAATCTACAGGTGTAACTTATTGAAAACTAACGATACAACGCTGTGTGAGAAACTACATGATAACTATGGAAACAACTCTGTGTGAGAATCTATAAGCCATACTTCT
>NW_024430555.1:0-9313 GCF_017639785.1 Mesocricetus auratus
GACTGATCTGGACCCCCAAATGTGAGTGTCAGCGAGAAGGCCTGGGCAACCTATGGGGCCCTGAGCTGTGGATCAGTGTCTATCCCTGGTATACAAATAGTCTTCGTGTGCCTATAGCACATAGAGGGATTCTCTCTCAGCCTAGACTCTTAGGGGTGTGCCTAGACCCTACCAAGTGTAAAATGACAGACTCTAGATATCCCCTATGGGGAAGGATTTGGCAATAGGGTGGGAGGGAGGGGGAAGGGGAGTGCGGGAGGAGGGGAGGGAGAGGGCAATGGGATTGACATGTAAAACTAGCTATTTAAAATTAAAATAAAAAATGATAAAAAAAATCTTCGATTGAGCCAGGCATTGGTGGCCCACTCCTTTAACCCCAGCACTCAGGAGGCAGAGGCAGGCAGATCTCTGTTAGTTCAAGGCCAGCCTGGTATACAGAGCAATTTCTAGGACAGCCTCCAAAACAATACAGAGAAATTCTGTCTCAAAACAACAAAAGTATTTCTTCCAGTGATCACAATAGAATGTATGAAAGTGCTTAAAAATACTTTTAACCTGTTTACTAAGTACTTACAAAATAACAACATATTAACTCACACATTATTAATGAGAAAACAACACTCTTATTATGGTGAGTTTTGATCACTTTAAGTAACACAGCATCACCAAACTAGGAATAAAGACAACATGAAACACTTGTGTAAAAAAATATGTGATTTGAAACTGAACAAATACTAAGCAATGTCAAGCTCTGAGAAATACTTTATAAAAGATCTAGACTTGTGTCATGGAAACAAGTAGAGTATATAAATGAATAAAATGATACCATAGAGCTTGTTCTGTATAATACTATCTAAAGGAGGATCTTGTTTAAATAAGACATGAACTCCAAATGCATGCCACCAAACAAGGCAACTATGAAGGCTCTTTTCCCCAGTGTTAATTTAATAACTCTGTAATGAAGTTATAATTATTGTGAGCCACTTTCTTAAACTGCTGTGGAAATGCATAGAAAACATTTTTAATTAAAACTGAATATTTAAATTTAATTAACTTGTAAGCCAATGGTACATATCATTGCCTACATTATTGCTTAATTCAACTTAAACAAGGAACTGGGCAAGGCATTATGAAAACCAAAGAGGAATTCTTCCTGCATCAAAGACAAACTTCGTTTCTTTTTTTTTTTCAGAAAATGCTTTTCTGTTTTTTTTTACATGTATCTTTATTTTTTTTATTTTCCAGTATAAATTTAGATAAGAAACGAGGTTGCTTCACAAATCAGTTACAGGTCCCTCTCCCATGACCTCCCCTCCTCCCGTGCCCTCCCCCCTTATCCCCTCATTCCCCCAGGGAGGGTGAGGCCCTCCATGGGGGTGTCCATAGTCTGTCATTTCATATAGGGCAAGGCCTAGGACCTTCCCCAAGAGTTCAGGGTGAGAGTGCACCTCACATTATTCTATGGGAGTCCAAAGTCCGTGTGTATACTTGGGATGGGTACTGATCTGCTGCCCAAGGCTCAATAGATTCCCTAGGCCTCCTCACTGACACCCAGATTCAGGGGGTCTTGATCAGTCCCATGCTGGATCCCCAGGCTTATGCCTGGGATTCAAGAGTTAACCTTTGTCTGGTCAGCTGTTTCTGGGAGTTAAACCAGCCCAGTCTTAATCCCTTTGATTATCAGTCCTCCCTCTCTGTTACTGGCTTTCTTGAGTTCAGCTCAGTACTTAAGCAAGGGAGTCTGCCTCTTCTTCGATCAGCCAATAAATGAAGTTTCTGTTCCCCAGACTCTCTGGCCATAGGATTGTAGTCTGGCACTCCCCAGATCTATGTCTAAAAATCCATATATGAGAGAGTACATGCCATATTTCTCTTTTTGTGACTGGGTTACCTCACTCAGGATGGTTTCTTCTATTGTCATCCATTTGCCTGCGAATCTCATGATTCCATTATTTTTTCTGCTGAATAGTACTCCATTGTGTAGATGTACCACATTTTCTCTATCCACTCTTCGGGTGAGGGACATCTAGGTTGCTTCCAAGTTCTGGCTATTACAAACTCAGAGAGGATGAGGCCTATCTTGGGTGATTATATGCTTCCATCATTTGTTCCTTGAATGTTCTGTTTCCCAGACTCGCTGGAAGAGGGATTGGTGGCTGGCACTCCCCTGAACCATGCCTAAAATCCATATATGAGTGAATGCATACATATTTTGCTTTTTGTGACTGGGTTACCTCACTCAGAATGTTTTCTTCTACTACCATCCATTTGCCTGCAAATTTCTAGTTGTCATAGATTTTTTTCCACTGTATTGTATTCCATTATATAAATGAACCACATTTTCTCTATCCACTCCTCAGTTGAGGGACATCTAGGTTGCTTTAAGGTTCTAGCTATTACAGAGAATGCTGCTATGAGCATAGTGGAACACATGTCCTTGTTGCGTGAATGTGCATCTTTTGGAAATATGACTTAGAGTGGTATTGCTGGGTCTTGTGGAAGGCTGATTCTAATTTTCCTGAAGAATATCCATATTTATTTCCAAAGTGGCTATAAAACTTGGTACTCCCACCAGCAGTGGAGGAATATTCCCTATTCAACACATCGCCTCCAGCATGAAATTTCATTGGTGTTTTTGATTTTGCCAACATGATAGGATTAAGATTGTATCACAGAGTTATGCATGTTTTACATTTCCCTGATGTCAAGGGATATTGAACGATTTCATAAGTTGCTTTCAGCCATTTTAGACATTTCTACTGAGAATTATCTATTTAGTTCTGTAGCCCACTTTTATTTGGATCCTTTGGTGTTCTGTAGACTTGCTTCTTGAATTCTTTGTAAGTTTTAGAGATCAGCCCTATGTCAGATGTGGGGTTAGTGAATATCCTTTCACACTCTGTGGACTACCTTTTGTCTTGTTGACTGTGTCCTTTGCTTTACAAAAGCTTCTTAGTTTAAGGAGGTCCCATGTATTAATTGGTGACATCAGTGTGTGTGTGTGTGCTACTTGTTTTATGTTCAGCAAGCTGTCTTCTGTACCAATTCATTCAAGGGTACCTCCAAATTTCTATTCTTAGAGATTCAGAGTGGCTGGGTTTATGTTGAGGTCTTTGATCCATTTGGACTTAAGTTTTGTGCATGGTGATAGACATGAATCTATCTGATTTCTTCTACATACCAGCATCAAGTTATTCTAGCACCATTTGTTGGAGATGCTTTCTTTTTTCCATTGAACATTTGTAGCTTATTTGTATAAGATCCATAGTCAATAGAGAACCACACATTACCAACAGCTAAAAGAATAATGGGGTGGTTATCCACATATAATTTCACCACCAACAACCATTCCATAACCTACACAGTATGGAGACTTTTCAAATGCTATCTTAAAGAGTAAGTTGTTCATGTGCTACTCATTATTCCAGAGAGTAACTGAGATTATCTTAAAATCAGAGGTTTGTAGTGTGCAAAATAATGAATGCCAGTCTTTCTAAATTTTGACACTGACAAATCTTGAGATATTATGCATATCATTGTGAAATCCCATCAAATTTAAATGATTCAATTGCATCATACCTAGATAAGCCACAGTGTCAATGGAACTTGTCAATGGAAGTTTCATATTTCATGGAAATTTCTCTTGCTAAAGTTATCCCTATCAAAATACACTGATTTTTACTTACTGATATTATATATCCACTGGGAAAAAAACAGTTACCTATATTGAAACAAAGATACACGGTTCCTACCATTTTCTATTCATAAGTTTAAGATTCACTTGAAGTAATATTCTCTGACATGACGGTGGACTGTGGAAAATTCTTTAGTTTTTTTGAAAGTACATTTCACAGTAGAAAATGAAAGAAAGAAAGAAAGAAAGAAAAATGAATGAAAAAATTAAGGAATAAGAAAATAAGGAACGAACAATTAAAGAAAAGAAGAAAAAAGTAAAGTATAAAAAATAAAAGTGAATATGAGGAAGGAATAGTATTAAGAGATAAAGATATGAAGTGATTGTGAAAAGGCAGATAGTAAAGAAGAAGCAAGTAAAGATAAAAATCAATGAAGCTGGATCATAAAACTGAGAAAGTAGTTTAAACTTCCAGTGATGTGTATGCTGATTAATATATTTTAGAATATATGAAAACAATTACTGTTACAGAGGACACAAATTTGCTAAAGAAAAGACAAGAATGAATTGTTTAAACATACTTAATATTTTGTAATAGTATAATTTAATCTAAAACAGATGTATATCATATAAAAAGCTGCCCTATTTCACTCAGAAGACTCAGCATTCCTGAGTTTCTTCTCTAAAATTCTGTAGGTTTAAAGCCTCCTAGGTTTTCCTTCATGAATTCAGTAAGTGGAAGTGTTGAATATTTTAGCTCATGATTGGAACTTCTGAACTTTCAAATTTTATCAATGTGGAAGGTGCACACAACACATGGGATATTTGGGAGTCCCTATATCCAGGGGGAAATAACATAATCATATTATAATATCAACTGAGTATAAAAAAGCAAGTGCTGCGAGTCCAGCTTCAGGTGAGATTGGGTCTCCGGCGGGAACACCCGCCCTTCCACCATCCCCCTTGATCTTCAGGGCTGCTCCCGGCATCAAGAAGACCTGCCCACACAGGAAAGGCATCAGCCCCTCCAAGACCCCAAACCCAGCGAGTCCAGCTTCAGGTGAGATTGGGTCTCCGGCTGGGACCACCCGCCCTTCCCCATCCCCTTGATCTTCAGGGCTGCTCCCGGCATCCAGAAGACCTGCCCACACAGGAAAGGCATCAGCCCCTCCAAGACCCCAAACCCAGCGAGTCCAGCTTCAGGTGAGATTGGGTCTCCGGCGGGGACCACCCACCCTTCCCCCATCCCCCTTGATCTTCAGGGCTGCTCCCAGCATCCAGAAGACCCGCCCACACAGGAAAGGCATCAGCCCCTCCAAGACCCCAACCCCAGTGAGTCCAGCTTCAGGAAACACATCAGCCCCTCCAAGACCCCAACCCCAGCGAGTCCAGCTTCAGGAAAGACATCAACCCTTCCAAGACCCCAACCCCAGTGAGTCCAGCTTCAGGAAAGACATCAGCCCTTCCAAGACTCCAACCCCAGCGAGTACAGCTTCAGGAGACCTGCCCACACAGCAAAGAAGTCAACAATTCCAAGACACCAAGCCCAGTGAGACCAGTTTCAGGAAAGACATCAGCCCTACCAGGACCCAAACTTCATGTCAGCATCCCCAGCTTCAGCTGCAGGAAGGAAGAAGACCAGTGGAGATGGAAAGAACCCACCAGCACCCATTGAAAGAAGAGATGTGAAGAAGACAGAATAAGAGATCACTCAGCAATAGAAACACCAACATGACCCCACCAGAATCCAGGGATCCAACACCAGCAAGACCTGAAAAGCACTACATAGACAAAGAAGAGGAGACAGACCTTAAAAAGTATTTCATGAAGATGATGGAGACCCTCAAAGAAGAAACGAGGAAATCCCTTAAAGAAATAGAAGATAAAACAAACAAAAATCCATGAAATGGGGGAAAAATTCAAGAAATAAACAAATCTCTCAAAGAATCTGAAGAGCACCAAGAAAAAACAACCAAAAAAATTAAGAAAACAACTCAAACAGTTGAAGGATTGAAAGCTGAAATAGAAACGATAAAGAAAACACAGAATGAAGGGATGCTGGAAATACAAAAGCTGGGTAAACGATCAGGAACTACAGATGCAAGTATCACCAATAGAATACAAAAGATAGAAGAGAGAATCTCAGGTGTTGAAGACTCATTAGGGGATATAGAAAATCTCAAAACCAACAAATCCTTAAGACAAAATATCCAGGAAATATGGGACACCGTGAAGAAGCCAAACCTGAGAATTATAGGTATAGAAGAAGGTGAAGAAATTCAACTTAAAGGTTCAGAAAACATATTCAACAAAATCATAGGAGAAAACTTCCCTAACCTAAAGAAAGATATGCCTATGAAAGTAAAAGAATCTTACAGAACACCAAATAGGCTCGACCAGAAAAAGAAGTCACGTCGCCATATAATAATCAAAACATCAAACCTACAGAGTGAAGAGAAAATATTAAGAGCAGCTAAAGAAAAAGGACAAGTAACATACAAAGGCAGACTTACCCGAATTACACCTGACTTCTCAACGGAAACGATGAAAGCCAGAAGGTCCTGGACACATGTCCTACAAATGCCAAGGGAACAAGGATGCCTACCCAGACTACTATATCCAGCAAAGCTCTCAATTACCATAGATGGAAAAAACAAAATATTCCATGACAAAGCCAGATTTAAACAATGCGTATCCATGAATCCAGCTCTACAGAAAACGCTAGAAGGAAAACCTAGAGCCAAAGAAGATAACTACATTCACAAAGACAAAGGCAATATATAATGACACTTTACAAAACACCAAAAGAAAAAGGGAGGAGAAACTACACAAAATAACTTCACTAACAATAAATCAAACACAAGCAAGGATCACCAATCAATGGTCATTAATATCCCTCAATGTCAATGGCCTCAACTTGCCAATAAAAAGACATAGACTAGCAGAATGGATATGAAGACAGAACCCTTCCTTCTGCTGCATACAAGAAACACATCTCAACATCAAAGACAGACGTTATCTCAGAGTAAAGGGTTGGGAAAAGATCTTCCAATCAAACGGTCCCAAGAAACAAGCGGGTGTAGCAATCCTAATATCTAACAAGTTAGACTTCAAATTAAAATCAATCAAAAGAGATGAAGAAGGACACTTCATATTCATCAAAGGAAAAATACATCAAGGCGAATTCTCAATTTTAAACATCTATGCCCCAAATACAAAGGCACCTACATTCGTGAAAGAAACATTACTAAAGCTCAAAATGCACATAAAATCTTACACACTAATAGTAGGAGACTTCAACACTCCACTCTCACCGCTAGACAGGACCTCCAAACAGAAACTTAACAAAGAAACAAAAGAACTAATAGAAGTTATGACCCAACTGGGTATAACAGACATCTATAGAACATTCCACCCAAATACAAAGGGATATACCTTCTTCTCGGCACCACATGGAACCTTCTCTAAAATTGACCACATAAGAGGAAACATAGCAAATCTCCACAGATACAAAAAAATTGGAATAACCCCCTGCATCTTATCAGACCACCATGCATTAACATTAGAATTCAACAATAACACAAATCGCAGAAACCCTACAAACTCATGGAGATTGAACAATGCACAATTGCACCATCCCTGGGTAAAGGAACAAATAAAAAAAGAAATTAAAGACTTCCTCGATTTCAATGAGAATGAAGACACAACATACATCAAACTTATGGGACACTTTGAAAGCAGTGCTGAGAGGAAAGTTTATAGCACTAACTGCCCACATGAAAAAACTGGAGAACAGTCATACTAGAGAATTAATAGCACAGCTGAATGTTCTAGAGCAAAAAGAAGCAAACTCCCAGAAGGAGGAGCAGACGCCAGGAAATAATCAAATTGAGGGCTGAAATCAATCAAGTAGAAACCAGAAAAACACTGAGAAAGATCAATGAAACAAAGAGCTGGTTCTTTGAGAAAATCAACAAAATAGACAAACCTCTGTCCAAACTAACCAAAAGACAGAGGTAGAGCATGCTAATTAACAAAATCAGGGATGAAAAAGGGGACATAACAACGGACTCTGAGGAAATCAAGAGAATCATCAGGCCACTCTTTGAAAATCTGTACTCCACAAAATTTGAAAATTTAAAGGAAATGGAAATTTCCTGGATAGATATCACTTGCCAAACCTAAATCAACAACAGATAATCAATCTAAACAGACCTATAACCCCTAATGAAATAGAAGCAGTCATCAAAAGTCTCCCAAACTAAAAAAGCCCAGGCCCAGATGGCTTCAGTGCAGAATTCTACCAGAAATTCAAAGAAGAGCTAATTCCAATACTCCTCAAAAGTATTCCACACAATAGAAGCAGGAGGCTCACTGCCAAACTCTTTCTGCGAGGCTACAATTCCCTTGATACCCAAGCCACAAAAAGACACAACAAAGAAAGAGAACTATAGACTAATTTCCCTCATGAACATTGATGAAAATACTCAATAAAGTACTCGCAAACCGGATTCAAGAACACATCAGAAAAATCATCAACCATGATCAAGGAGGCTTCATACCAGGAATGCAGGGATGGTTCAACATTAGAAAATCTATCAATGTAATCCACCATATTAACAATCTGCAAAAGAAAAAACACATTATCATCTCACTAGATGCTGAAAAAGCCTTTGACAAAATCCAGCACCCCTTCATGATAAAGGTCCTAGAGAGATCAGGGATAACAGGAATGTACCTGAATATAATAAAAGCAATATACAGTAAACCAACAGCTAACATCAAACTAAATGGAGAGAAACTCAAAGCAATCCCCCTAAAATCAGGAAAAAGACAAAGCTGTCCACTCTCTCCATACCTCTTCAATATTGTATTGAAGTTCTAGCTACAGCAATAAGACAACAAAAGGAGATAAAGGGGATACAAATAGGAAAAGAAGACGTCAAACTTTCACTATTTGCAGATGATATGATAGTTTACATAAGTGACCCAAAAAACTCCGCAAGGTTACTCCTAGAGCTGATAAACACCTTCAGCAATGTGGCAGGATACAAGGTAAACTCAGAAAAATCAGTGGCCCTATTATATACAGATGATGAAGTGACTGAGAAAGAAATCAGAGAAACATCACCCTTTACAATAGTCAAAAACATCATCAAATATCTGGGGATAATGTTAACCAAGGAAGTGAAAGACCTGTATATCAAGAACTTTGTGTCTTTAAAGAAAGAAATCCAAGCAGATACCAGAAAATGGAAAGATGTCCCATGCTCTTGGATTGGTAGGATCAACATAATAAAAATGGCAATCTGGCTAAAGCAGTCTACAGATTCAATGCAATCCCAAACAAAATTCCATCACAATTCTTCAAGGACCTGGAAAGAACATTAATCAACTTTATATGGAAAAACAAAAAGCCCAGGATAGCCAAAACATCCCTATACAATAAAGGAACTTCAGGAGGCATCACCATACCTGACTTCAAGCTCTATTATAGAGCTATAGTCCTGAAAACAGCTTGGTATTGGCACAAAAATAGGCAGGTAGACTAATGGAACCGAATCGAAAGCCCTAATTTTAACCCACACACCTATGAACACTTGATTTTTGACAAAGAAGATAAAACTGTACAATGGAAAAAAGAAAGCATCTTCAACAAATGGTGCTGGCATAACTGGG
>NW_024430556.1:0-4829 GCF_017639785.1 Mesocricetus auratus
TGCAGTAAAGCTTTAATGCATCTTGAGAGATAGATGATCAGCTTCTTAGAGGGAGACCCCAAGCTAAGAGACCCAGCCACTTATATAAGCCTAGGAGCTCCGAGTGAGACGTGTAGAGCCGGGATTGGTGGTTTGCACATCACCCCAGATGACGCCACGGGAGAGGCACAGCTTAAACGGTTAACTCCAACTGACAGCAGATGTCAGCGCCATCTTCTAACGGTTAACTCCAACTGACAGCAGATGTCAGCGCCATCTTCTAACGGCAATAGCGATAGCGAGGGCGGCTCCTCACATCTCCCCCTATTCATTTATTTTTGAAGCAATAGGACACCCACAACTTTGGAGTGGAGATAGAGGTCAAATCCCCATGTGCAAATTCGGAACATGTACAAAGCTCCTCTCCAGGGTCTTATCCCCAGAGAGAGCCCTGACCAGTCCGATGTCGTTTTTCTGGGGGAAGGAGATCATGACATAGAACCTTCATGCAAGATGACTTATCTCCCAGGAGAAAGTCGTTATACCGCAGACCTCTCCTGTGCAGTGCTTAGCCTTGCAACTCCTTGGGCTGCTGAAGCCTACCCACTCTATCCCGTGCAATGAGACTAGCCTCGTGGGGTGCAAGAGCTGGGAGGCCAGCGACCTATTGCTTTAACATGGTTAACCAAATGTCAGGGAGGCTCCGTGTTCTAAGGCAGCAAGTGCTTGTGCCACCACCACTTTGTCTCTTTTGTTTGGGCTCTGAGCTTACACACCATCCAAAGCATCAACACTATTCCACAGCAGAGAACTAGGCTAAATGATCCTACCCCCACCCATTCCTTAAAATAAGAAAATGCAGATGAAATCCAGGAGGAGAGGCCTTCCATCAGAGAAAGATCCAGATGCGTCGAATTCACTTGCAGGATCGCCATTCTCAACTCACGGAGTGTCTGCTCAAACTCAAAAGTCCAATTCTGTAATAAATGTTGAGACAGAGCTTTTGACAGGTTAGCTGCTCTTGTAAAATTCTCATATTGTACTGAAGTGACACAAAGGCCAGGCAACTTTTGTTCACATCCCAATTGGGCCATCTGCCACAATATATCCAATTGTTCCTGAACCAAATTAATCTGTTGGTTTACCAACATCAGGCCTCCTTGTATCTGAGAATTGGCAGTGGCCTGTTTATCTAGGACCATGGTCACAGTGGCCTATAGTTCATTAACGGTTTGAGTTGTCTGCACAGTGGCAGAAAGTGCAAGGGCCGAGGCGGTAACCGAAGCAGTAACCGCGGCGGTGGCTATCAGGCCCACAATAATAGCAGAGATCCCAAAAATCTCGCTTTTCCCTAAACAAACTCAAATTACTTGGCGTCTCAACAGGAACTGGAACAAATCGAGGCATGCGCATTACCAAAGCAAAAGGGTGCTTAATAGCATCCCAGCATAATGCATAAAAACAATTCTAAGCAGAGCAATTTATTTCTTTCTGATTCTTTACCTAAGGTATCATTACTCACAACCCAAATAAAGGGCAGCTGAATAATTAGTTCTCTTAAAAGGGGTATACTTAACATTGGAGGAGGACCAATCAGATGATCCATAGCTCTGTCCCTCACTCAGACTGTTGCCTAATGCCCCTTTCCAATCAAAAGTAATCTGTCCCTTCTCACTATCATAGGAGAAAGATCAGTACAGCTTCCATTAATTCAAAAGGATTAGCATTAGATCTTTCTAGATCCATATGAATAAAATTATCCTTTAATGAAGAAATCACAGTAAAGCACAAGCTTCCTACTAATGACAAGGTTCTCTCATCCTGAAAACTCTGTATCTGAGGATCTAAAGGCAAAAAGGCAAGCCCCAACTCTCTATTAGTTGTGAAAAATCTAGGGAACACCTGGGCATTCTGCATCACTGGCATCGGTAGGGGAAGGTAGACATGATGGCCCACCGTAACTCTCCCATCATACTAGGAACCATCATCCCGAGTAGGAGAGTCTTCATCACCCACTTGGCCTCCATCCTTCTTATTCTGGAGTTGTGAAGGAGCTCTTCGAGTGAGTCTTTCAGGGATCCACAGGGGGTTTTCTTCCTCCTGTGGAAAAACACACACAGCTCCCCTGGATCTTATAAGAATAGGATCCGGGCCTTTCCAGAGATCAGTCAAGACATCTTTCCATTTTACCATTTCTTTTGGCCTATCAGGCTCTAAACTGTGGCGATCGGCCGCAGTGTGGCCTTGGGCATCAGAGTTCAAGAAATTAAGGGTAAAAAGTGCCATGGATACAGCAACTCTTGGTACCGAGGGTAGAACATCCTCAATACTCCCCTTTTGTTTAATCAGATATGATTTGAGTGTACGATGGGCACGTTCCACAATGCCCTGTCCTTGAGGGTTATAAGGTAGGCCAGTTAGATGGGTAACATCCATTTGCCGACAAAACTGTCGGAATTTTGAGAGGTATATGCTGGTCCATTGTCTGTTTTTAAAATTCTGGGTTTTCCCCAAGCACTCCAGGCCTCAAGGCAATGTTGAATCACATATGAGGCCTTTTCCCCTGTTAGGGGTGTGGCAAACATTACGCCAGAACAGGTGTCAACAGAAACATGAACATATTGAAGCCTTCCAAAAGAGGGAATATGAGTAACATCCATCTGCCACATCTGCAATGGTCTAATGCCACGTGGGTTTATTCCCATGTGGGGAGTAGGTAAGAATTCGCAGCAATTCTGGCATTGAGTAACAATTTCCCTAGCCTCTTTCCTGGATAGAGCAAAACGACGGCGCAAGGTCTCAGCCGTCACATGAAAGCGCTTATGGAATTCTTTTGCTGCTTGTGCATGGGTAGACAAGGCAGCGGCCACCAGCTTTGTAGCCTTGTCCGCTAAGTCATTCCCTAAGGACATGGGACCTGGGAGTCCAGAATGTGCTCGGACATGGGTAATGAAAACAGGAAATCTCCTATTTAACAAGGCAGCTTGTATCTTTTGAAAGATGTTAGCAACTCTGCTGGAGGATCTTATTATTCCAGCTATCTCAAGGAGATTAACTGCATTAACCACATAAGAGGAATCTGATACAATATTGAGGGGTCCTGGAAAAGCCTCAAGAACCTCCAGTACTATCAGACATTCTACAACTTGAGGTGAAGTTTCATTATATTGTTTAGATATAACCCTATCCTTGACCACATAAGCTCCCATACCAGTTTTTGATCCATCAGTGTACACCACAGTCCCATCTGGGAGTGGGTCTTTAGCTGTCACTTGTGGAAACACTATAGCCTGGTTTAGGGCAAACTGTAAAATTGGATGCTTTGGAAAATGATTATCAATTTGTCCTGAAAAGGAAGTAACTAAAACTGCCCAATCACTAGATGTGGCTGCCAAGGTCTGAACTTGTGCAGCAGTATAAGGCACAATCAAGGAATCAGGATCCCTGCCAAAATGTGTAACAGCTGCTTTTATTCCGCGAAGCGCGAGCTGTGCAACAGCATCAGGGTACCAGTCAATAATCTTAGCAGGGGAAGCATTTGGATGAATCCAAAGTAATGGTCCATGTTGCCACAGGACTGCAGTTGGCAATTGAGCTGTCTTAAAAACACACAGATTAAAAGGTAGTGACTCCTCAATACGTTGTAATTGTGCTTCCTGTAAGGCCTCTTCCACCATCTGTAAGGCTCGGTGGGCGGCAGGGGTAAATTTTCTGGGTGAGGAGATATGAGGCTCACCCTCCAGGAGATCGAAGAAGGGTTTTAGATCAGCAGATGGAATTTTTAAAAAGGGCCTCAACCAATTTATATCTCCCAGAAGTTTCTGAAAATCATTTAATGTTTGTAAGTGGTCTTTGCGAATTTCTATTTTCTGAGGAACTATATTTTTGGGAGTAATCATTGAGCCCAAAAAGAGGCCTGTATCTGCAATTTGAACCTTTTCTGAGGCAATCTCTAATCCCCACTGTTTTAATTCAGCCACCAGCATGGGAAAAGCCTTTTGTAAAACATCTAACTCTTTGTGACAAATAAGAATATCGTCCATATAATGGATAACGATTAAAGATGTAAATTGCTTCCTAATTGGCTCCAAAGCCTCCTGCACATACAGCTGACATATTGTTGGGCTATTGGCCATGCCTTGCGGCAGTACCTTCCACTGAAATCTCTTGTCTGGTTCCATATGATTAAGAGAAGGGATAGTGAAGGCAAACCTTGGTCTATCCCGTGGGTAAAGTGGAATAGAGAAGAAACAATCCTTAATATCTATAATAATAAGCTTCCAATCTTGAGGAAGTGCAGAAAGCAAAGGAAGGCCTCTTTGAACAGGGCCAAAAAGATGCATCTGATTGTTAATGGCCCGCAGGTCGTGGAGTAATCTCCACTTCCCAGATTTCTTCTTAATAACAAAAATTGGTGTATTCCATGGGGAGGTAGAAGGCTCTAGATGCCCCAGCCGTTCCTGTTCTTGCACTAATCTTGTGACAGCCTCTAATTTTTCAGAGGATAGAGGCCATTGAGAGACCCATAACGGCTCCTCTGTTTTCCATGGTATGGGTCGTGAAGCCTCAACGGCCCCTAAATAAAACCCAGTCCTTTTTTACCCCGATTTTTGTGTTGTGTAATGGGTTTTATTTTGCCTTGTTCTTGCCTACCCAAGCTTCTACCGTTTGTATACCCCATCTTTGTCATAATGGCTGATGCCTGGGGGGAGTATTCATTAGTTAGGGTCATGCCCATGGCTTGTAACACATCCCGTCCCCATAAATTTACAGGGAGTGGCAACACATAGGGGGTAAAACATCCCTGTTTGCCCTCAGCATTCCGCCAGGTTAAGGGTGAGGCACTGATG
>NW_024430557.1:0-5463 GCF_017639785.1 Mesocricetus auratus
TAAGTTACGTATTGCTAGGGGAGAGAAAGAAGGGAGTTATCATTCACCCCTTAACAAATCTAAGAAAAAGAAAAAGCCAGAATCTAGTCTATACCCTGCAGTAGAGCTAGAAGCCTTGGAGCTAGATAATTCTGATTCTGACACTCTGGATTCTAGCGAAGAAGGTGGTCTAGAGGAGGAGGTGGCACGGTATGAGGAAAAAGATATCACCCTGATAGACACCGGCCACTGAAAACAAAAATGAATGTGAGGCCACCGCCTATAAATCCGGCGGGCTCACGCTCCTCAGCGCCTCCGCCATATGAGCTTCGGCTGAATACTGGTACTGACTCCTTTTTACCTTTAGAGGAACGGAGAAAAATACAAATGGCTTTTCCAGTATTCGAGAATGTGGAAGGCGGAAGAGTACATACCCCTGTAGATTACAATCAAATTAAAGAATTGGCCGAATCCGTTCGTAATTATGGGGTCAATGCTAACTTTACCACATTACAGGTGGAAAGGCTTGCTAATTTTGCCATGACTCCCACTGACTGGCAAACGACAGTGAAAGCAGTGCTTCCCAACATGGGACAATACATGGAATGGAAGGCTCTCTGGTATGATGCAGCCCAGGCACAAGCTAGAGTTAATGCCACGGCTGAAGATGAGAATCAGAGGCAGTGGACATTTGAAATGCTGACAGGTCAGGGTCAACATGCCCTTAATCAAACCAACTACATCTGGGGCGTCTATGGTCAGGTGTCGGCCGCCGCTATTAAAGCATGGAAGGCCCTCACAAAAAGGGGAGAGTCCAGTGGACACCTTACAAAGATTGTCCAAGGACCCCAAGAGCCATTTTCAGACTTTGTGGCCAGAATGACAGAGGCCGCCAGTCGCATCTTTGGTGATTCAGAACAAGCTATGCCCCTGATTGAGCAACTTGTCTATGAACAAGCAACCCAGGAATGTCGAGCGGCTATCGCCCTCGCAAAAGCAAAGGTTTACAAGATTGGCTCAGAGTGTGCAGGGAGCTGGGGGACCCCTAACCAATGCAGGACTAGCTGCCGCCATTTTACAAACGCACAGGTATAGAGATTTATCTAATCGAAAAGCTTGTTTTAATTGTGGGAGAATGGGGCACCTTAAGAAAGATTGTCAAGCCCCTGAAAGAACAAGAGAATCGAAGCTTTGCTATCGTTGTGGTAAAGGTTATCATAGGGCTAGCGAATGCAGGTCAGTCCGGGATGTAAAAGGGAGGCTTCTGCCCCCTATTGAAGAATCCAAGGTACCCCAATCAAAAACGGGTCACGGGGCCCATGGTCCCAGGGCCCTCAGAAATATGGGAACCAATTTCAGAAAAGCAATCAAGAGGAAGTAGAGGTTTCCGAGGAACCTCCGGAATGGACTTGCGTGCCGCCTCCGACTTCTTACTCATGCCCCAAATGAATGTTCAACCGGTCCCAGTCCATTCCCCTGGACCTTTGCCCCCTGCCACCATTGGGCTTATTCTGGGCCGTGGCTCCTTAACTTTACAGGGACTCATTATATATCCTGGGATTGTTGACCCATATCATAAAGAGGAGATTCAAGTTCTCTGTTCTAGCCCTCGGGGTGTATTTTCTATAAAGCAGGGAGATAGAATTGCACAACTGGTGTTGCTGCCCTCCCTCGGGGATGGAGAAACCTACACTTTACAAAAAAGGGCTATGGGATCTTCTGGAAGTGATTCAGCCTATCTGGCTATACCCCTAAATGAGAGACCTACAATAAAATTGTTAATTAATGGAAAAGAATTTGAAGGGATAATGGATTCGGGAGCAGACAAAAGCATTATTTCACTCCATTGGTGGCCGAAGTCTTGGCCCACTGTTGTTTCATCTCATTCTCTACAAGGTCTTGGATACCAGTCCTCTCCTGCCATCAGTGCCTCAGCCTTAACCTGGCGGGATGCTGAAGGCAAACAGGGATGTTTTACCCCCTATGTGTTGCCACTCCCTGTAAATTTATGGGGACGAGATGTGTTACAAGCCATGGGCATGACCCTAACTAATGAATACTCCCCCAGGCATCAGCCATTATGGCAAAGATGGGGTATACAAATGGTAGAGGCTTGGGTAGGCAAGAACAAGGCAGAATAAAACCCATTACACAACACGGAAATCGGGGTAGAAAAGGACTGGGTTTTATTTAGGGGCCGTTGAGGCTTCACGACCCATACCATGGAAAACAGAGGAGCCGTTATGGGTCTCTCAATGGCCTCTATCCTCTGAAAAATTAGAGGCTGTCACAAGATTAGTGCAAGAACAGGAACGGCTGGGGCATCTAGAGCCTTCTACCTCCCCATGGAATACACCAATTTTTGTTATTAAGAAGAAATCTGGGAAGTGGAGATTACTCCACGACCTGCGGGCCATTAACAATCAGATGCATCTTTTTGGCCCTGTTCAAAGAGGCCTTCCTTTGCTTTCTGCACTTCCTCAAGATTGGAAGCTTATTATTATAGATATTAAGGATTGTTTCTTCTCTATTCCACTTTACCCACGGGATAGACCAAGGTTTGCCTTCACTATCCCTTCTCTTAATCATATGGAACCAGACAAGAGATTTCAGTGGAAGGTACTGCCGCAAGGCATGGCCAATAGCCCAACAATATGTCAGCTATATGTGCAGGAGGCTTTGGAGCCAATTAGGAAGCAATTTACATCTTTAATCGTTATCCATTATATGGACGATATTCTTATTTGTCACAAAGAGTTAGATGTTTTACAAAAGGCTTTTCCCATGCTGGTGGCTGAATTAAAACAGTGGGGATTAGAGATTGCCTCAGAAAAGGTTCAAATTGCAGATACAGGGCTCTTTTTGGGCTCAAAGATTACTCCCAAAAATATAGTTCCTCAGAAAATAGAAATTCGCAAAGACCACTTACAAACATTAAATGATTTTCAGAAACTTCTGGGAGATATAAATTGGTTGAGGCCCTTTTTAAAAATTCCATCTGCTGATCTAAAACCCCTCTTCGATCTCCTGGAGGGTGAGCCTCATATCTCCTCACCCAGAAAATTTACCCCTGCCGCCCACCGAGCCTTACAGATGGTGGAAGAGGCCTTACAGGAAGCACAATTACAACGAATTGAGGAGTCACTACCTTTTAATCTGTGTGTTTTTAAGACAGCTCAATTGCCAACTGCAGTCCTGTGGCAACATGGACCATTACTTTGGATTCATCCAAATGCTTCCCCTGCTAAGATTATTGACTGGTACCCTGATGCTGTTGCACAGCTCGCGCTTCGCGGAATAAAAGCAGCTGTTACACATTTTGGCAGGGATCCTGATTCCTTGATTGTGCCTTATACTGCTGCACAAGTTCAGACCTTGGCAGCCACATCTAGTGATTGGGCAGTTTTAGTTACTTCCTTTTCAGGACAAATTGATAATCATTTTCCAAAGCATCCAATTTTACAGTTTGCCCTAAACCAGGCTATAGTGTTTCCACAAGTGACAGCTAAAGACCCACTCCCAGATGGGACTGTGGTGTACACTGATGGATCAAAAACTGGTATGGGAGCTTATGTGGTCAAGGATAGGGTTATATCTAAACAATATAATGAAACTTCACCTCAAGTTGTAGAATGTCTGATAGTACTGGAGGTTCTTGAGGCTTTTCCAGGACCCCTCAATATTGTATCAGATTCCTCTTATGTGGTTAATGCAGTTAATCTCCTTGAGATAGCTGGAATAATAAGATCCTCCAGCAGAGTTGCTAACATCTTTCAGAAGATACAAGCTGCCTTGTTAAATAGGAGATTTCCTGTTTTCATTACCCATGTCCGAGCACATTCTGGACTCCCAGGTCCCATGTCCTTAGGGAATGACTTAGCGGACAAGGCTACAAAGCTGGTGGCCGCTGCCTTGTCTACCCATGCACAAGCAGCAAAAGAATTCCATAAGCGCTTTCATGTGACGGCTGAGACCTTGCGCCGTCGTTTTGCTCTATCCAGGAAAGAGGCTAGGGAAATTGTTACTCAATGCCAGAATTGCTGCGAATTCTTACCTACTCCCCACATGGGAATAAACCCACGTGGCATTAGACCATTGCAGATGTGGCAGATGGATGTTACTCATATTCCCTCTTTTGGAAGGCTTCAATATGTTCATGTTTCTGTTGACACCTGTTCTGGCGTAATGTTTGCCACACCCCTAACAGGGGAAAAGGCCTCATATGTGATTCAACATTGCCTTGAGGCCTGGAGTGCTTGGGGAAAACCCAGAATTTTAAAAACAGACAATGGACCAGCATATACCTCTCAAAAATTCCGACAGTTTTGTCGGCAAATGGATGTTACCCATCTAACTGGCCTACCTTATAACCCTCAAGGACAGGGCATTGTGGAACGTGCCCATCGTACACTCAAATCATATCTGATTAAACAAAAGGGGAGTATTGAGGATGTTCTACCCTCGGTACCAAGAGTTGCTGTATCCATGGCACTTTTTACCCTTAATTTCTTGAACTGTGATGCCCAAGGCCACACTGCGGCTGATCGCCACAGTTTAGAGCCTGATAGGCCAAAAGAAATGGTAAAATGGAAAGATGTCTTGACTGATCTCTGGAAAGGCCCGGATCCTATTCTTATAAGATCCAGGGGAGCTGTGTGTGTTTTTCCACAGGAGGAAGAAAACCCCCTGTGGATCCCTGAAAGACTCACTCGAAGAGCTCCTTCACAACTCCAGAATAAGAAGGATGGAGGCCAAGTGGGTGATGAAGACTCTCCTACTCGGGATGATGGTTCCTAGTATGATGGGAGAGTTACGGTGGGCCATCATGTCTACCTTCCCCTACCGATGCCAGTGATGCAGAATGCCCAGGTGTTCCCTAGATTTTTCACAAATAATAGAGAGTTGGGGCTTGCCTTTTTGCCTTTAGATCCTCAGATACAGAGTTTTCAGGATGAGAGAACCTTGTCATTAGTAGGAAGCTTGTGCTTTACTGTGATTTCTTCATTAAAGGATAATTTTATTCATATGGATCCAGAAAGATCTAATGCTAATCCTTTTGAATTAATGGAAGCTGTACTGATCTTTCTCCTATGATAGTGAGAAGGGACAGATTACTTTTGATTGGAAAGGGGCATTAGGCAACAGTCTGAGTGAGGGACAGAGCTCTGGATCATCTGATTGGTCCTCCTCCAATGTTAAGTATACCCCTTTTAAGAGAACTAATTATTCAGCTGCCCTTTATTTGGGTTGTGAGTAATGATACCTTAGGTAAGAATCAGAAAGAAATAAATTGTTCTGCTTAGAATTGTTTTTATGCATTATGCTGGGATGCTATTAAGCACCCTTTTGCTTTGGTAATGCGCATGCCTCGATTTATTCCAGCTCCTGTTGAGGCGCCAAGTAATTTGAGTTTGTTTAGGGAAAAGCGAGATTTTTGGGATCTCTGCTATTATTGTGGGCCTGATAGCCACCGCCGCGGTTACT
>NW_024430558.1:0-505 GCF_017639785.1 Mesocricetus auratus
AGCTTTACTGCAGAAGGATCCGAGTGTTCTGCGTCGTTCTTGCTGGCGAGACGGTAGCGCGGGACAATAGGTAGATGGGAATACAGAGATTATGTAGTTTAAAGCCTTCACTAGCACATGAGGAGACTGACACATCTGCGGATTATGGTGTAATAGAGGAGGGCAAAGGAAGGAAATTTTACTCATCACCATGACCAAGGTACTCTTTGGGTTAGTGTGAGTGCCCCCTACCATGCTTCCTCAGTTCTGTATGAATGGTATTGATGCTGGCCAGGCCAGAATCGGTGAGCTTGCTGCTTAGGAGGCCAAGACTGGAGAACCATGAGTTCAAAGATATACAGGGGATTTAGTGAAATCCTGTCTCTCAAAAGTGAAAAGAGGTGGGGCTTGTAGCTCAGTGGTAGAGCGCTTATTTATCATGCATGAAGCTCTGGCTTGAATATCCAGTTTAAAACACAAAACAAAACTATTTATTACACACACGCACACACACACACACACACAT
>NW_024430559.1:0-800 GCF_017639785.1 Mesocricetus auratus
GGGCCCCTTTTCCTTTCACTACCTTTTATCTCTACCTTGACCCTGCCCTGTTGGGCGGGTAGCTTTGTGGGGTTCACACCTACAGGTTTTAACACAACAGTATCAACAACTTAAACAGATGAACCCAGGGTTGACTAAACCACTTGAATGAAGGATTCCATTCAGTTGCAAGAAATGTGGGGGAATGAAAGACCCCCTCCCGACATAGCCCACCAGGAACTGTCTGAGTTCACGCTAAGGTCGAGAGCCACTGGCGCCTCGAGGGCTTGACAAACAGGATATCAGTGGTCGGCCATCCAAAACTGGGGAGTTAAAACCGGGGAGTTTCCCATCCACAATGTGCCCGAGATGAAAGCTAAGTCAGCCACCTGCGACTTCCTTGTATTCAAGCCAGGTGGCCCCAGTCTAACCTCTCGCCTCATTAAAATTGACCATGGAAATCCTGTGACCATGCATCCGCTTCTGTCCCCACGCTTTTCGCTATATAAAGCATTCCTGTTCCCCATGTGGGCATGCATGGTTCCCAAGACCAAGACACCCGGGTACCCATATGTGTGATCAATAAAAACTCTTGCTGATTGCATCCATACGTGTGGCCTCACTGATCCTTGGGGGGGTCTCTCAGATTGAAAGTATCCCAGGTGCGGGGATCTTTCATAACTTCATGAAAACTAACGAAACAACATTGTGTGAGAATCTCCCTGCTTAACTTCATGAAAACTAACAATACAACACTGTGTGTGAAACTATGTGCTCAAATTCATGAAAACTAACTATACAACACTGTGTGAGAATCTGTG